>NW_027512508.1:300000-477496 GCF_048772815.1 Callospermophilus lateralis | reverse complement strand
CTGGATGATTAAGATTAGGATTTATATTAAAGTTACATGAAAAGGGACAAGAAAACCAATATTTGGCTCTTGCCCTCTGAGTCAGTCTGAATCCAGGGAACAAGGGACTTCTCAAAGACCTTTGCAACTCTGGGCCTCATATCTTCCCAATTAGGGAGATTAATGAGACCCCTGGAGAACAGAAAGCCAATCAGTGCATTTGCTAAGAAGAGGAGAGTCATCAGAGAAGGGAGACATCCCTGATGCTTCCAAGGGTAGCCACATGGTCAAGCAAGACCTGGACCCACCTAGCGCAAATGGCACTAGCAGAACTGAGAAGCTGCTCTCAAGTTTCCCCAGGAATGACTCCCATAAAAGCTCAGCTGACTGTTAACAATAGATAGAAACAAAAGTCATTTTGACTGTTTCATGATAAACACTTAGGAAAGACAGTTAAAACCAAAATACAGCCATTCCTGGGCATTTTAAATAATAATATTAATAATAATAATAATAATTTTTTATACACATTATGTTAGCCTCCCAAAATAAGTAAGACTGGAGGCTACAAAGAAGGATTCCCAGAAAGGAATGCCTGATAACTATAAAAAGAGACTATCAAGAGGAGCTGCCAGAGGCAGAAATTTTTAGTTTAAGGCCTACAGATATTCCTAACCTACAGGTAGGGTTGGTGTTTGCTAGTACGATTATCCAGCCCTGAGTAACAGAATTAAAGGTTTCTCTATTACACACAGAGGTCATACTAGTAAAATGATTTTGCAAGATCAGATGATATTAAATCATTAAACTGTATCTTATGGAGAGGGATAACTGTAACACTAAATGTTAAATATTAAGTTGACAGTCCTGATAACTGGGAATATTAAAGCCTGCTGAGGGAACTTCTATACAGTGACATGTTCCAGCTGCTGCAACATTTTTTCAGTACTCATGGTTCTTGTTTCTCACACAGAAGAACCCATCCCCAGATGAATTTACAACCTGTTCTTCCCCAACCAGACTTCAAAACGAACTGATTTCTAAAAGGCAACTCATGTTCCTCAACTGACTTCTAAAAAGCAACTCATGTCCCTTATACTGTGCCCACTCACGTCACTCTCTCTCAGCTCAGAAGAAGCCAAAATGAGTGACGCCTCTCGTCTTACAACTATGGAGCCAAAAATAAATAGAATATCAATATAAGTAATTAATTAAGTCAGGTAAAACCAGGAATCCAATTTTGGGTGAGTTCTAAAAATTTGGAGACTGTTACCTGAGGGATTAAAATTCCCTCATTGCTCTTTCCCTACCCTATCAAAAATTTGGAAGGGACACATTAAAAAAGGGGGAATGATTTGCATTTCTCTGACTGCTAGAGATGGTGAGCATTTTTTCATATACTTGTTGATTGATTGTATGTCCTCCTCTGAGAAATTTCTGTTCAGGTCCTTGGCCCATTTGTTGATTGGGTTATTCGTTATCTCATTGTCTAATTTTTTTAGTTCTTTGTATATTCTGAATATTAGCACTCTGTCTGAAGTGTGAGGAGTAAAGATTTGTTCCCAGGACGTAGGCTCCCTATTTACCTCTCTTATTGTTTCTTTTGCTGAGAAAAAACTTTTTAGTTTGAGTAAGTCCCTTTTGTTGATTCTAGTTATTAACTGTTGTGCTATGGGTGTCCTATTGAGGAATTTGGAGCCCGACCCCACAGTATGTAGATCATAGCCAACTTTTTTTTCTATCAAATGCCATGTCTCTGATTTGATATCAAGTTCCTTGATCCACTTTGAGTTAACTTTTGTGCATGGCGAGAGTAAGGGATTCAGTTTCATTTTGTTGCAAATCTCACTCCAGTAAGATTGGCAGCCATTAGGAAGTCAAACAGCAACAAGTGCTGGCGAGGATGTGGGGAAAAGGGTACTCTTGTACATTGCTGGTGGGACTGAAAATTGGTGCGGCCAATTTGGAAAGCAGTATGGAGATTTCTTGGAAAGCTCGGAATGGAACCACCATTTGATCCAGCTATTCCCCTACTCGGTCTATTCCCTAAAGACCTAAAAAGAGCACACAATAGGGACACTGCTACATCCATGTTCATAGCAGCACAATTCACAATAGCAAGACTGTGGAACCAACCTAGATGCCCTTCAATAGACGAATGGATAAAAAAAATGTGGCATTTATACACAATGGAGTATTACTCTGCATTAAGAAATGACAAAATCATAGAATTTGGAGGGAAATGGATGGCATTAGAGCAGATTATGCTAAGTGAAGCTA
Organism: Callospermophilus lateralis; assembly: GCF_048772815.1. Lineage (NCBI taxonomy): Eukaryota > Metazoa > Chordata > Mammalia > Rodentia > Sciuridae > Callospermophilus > Callospermophilus lateralis. The sequence goes on along the minus strand of NW_027512508.1, from coordinate 475,237 downwards.
GCCAATCCCTTAAAAACAAATGCCAAATGTCTTCTTTGATATAAGGAGAGTAACTAAGAACAGAGTAGGGACGAAGAGCATGAGAAGAAGATTAACATTAAACAGGGATGAGAGGTGAAAGGGAAAGGGAGAGAGAAGGGAAATTGCATGTAAATGGAAGGAGACCCTCAGGGGTATACAAAATTACATAAAAGAGGAAGTGAGGGGAAAGGAGAAAAATTTAAGGGGGAGAAATGAACTACAGTAGAGGGGGTAGAGAGAGAAGAGGGGAGGGGAGGGGGGAGGGGGGATAGTAGAGGATAGGAAAGGCAGCAGAATACAACAGACACCAGAATGGCAATATGTAAATCAATGGTTCTGCAACTGATGTGATTTTGCAATCTGTATATGGGGTAAAAATGGGAGCTCATATCCCACTTGAATCAAAGTGTGAAATATGATATATCAAGAACTATGTAATGTTTTGAACAACCTACAATAAAAATTAATTTAAAAAATATTAAAAAGCAAAAAAAAAATGGGGGGGGGAATGATAAACCCAACCTGATCATTTATTAAAATTGGGAGCCATCTTGCCACAAAGTCATGAAAAGATAATTTTGCTTTCCTATAAATTACTGCAAATTCTGAATCTGCTTGGAATGCCTGTCCGTGCCTTGAACTCACCCATGCCTGGCTCTCTGACCAGATAGCAGCCCTCTCTGAAAATTTAGTGACACCTCATAAATATTGGCCTTCTCTGGCCAGACAACGACTCTCGTGAGTCTCTAATGGTCCTCATAAATTCTGATGATGGGGCCAGCAAAAAAAAAAAAATTGTAAACTAGCAATAGCGTGATGCTTCTCCGAGTTCTGTTATCTGTAACCCCCCTTTTGTGTAACTTACTGGACTATAAAGCTGGGCTGTAGGAAAGGTGGGGTTGCTGTCTTGTTTCTGCCATTTTGAGAGGGATAGGCAGCTCAGCCAGTGGAAAAATAATAAGCTTGCTTTAATTTGATTTTAATTGGAGTCAGTGGTCTTTTCTCCTGTCCTGGTCAAACAGGTAAACACTCCACAAACATGGAGCTCTGCCGGCCTAAAACTTATTGAGAAACTCTCCCTGACCTTGGGCACTTGAAATATATGTTGTTGTCAGGAGCTTTAGCTTCTTTGTAGTGAGACCATCAGAGCTGGGTCTGCATCTATGTGACCTGGAGGACATGGTTTCTTATTTTCCAATGAACATGAGGCAGGAGTGCAGAATTCTCTCTTTGTAGGGAAACTGTTGTCACTGAAGGCTAAGTGTCTCCCCATGTGGTATGTGAAGCCATTTGCGCATCTTCCACATTTCATGGTGTTTCTTGCTGCTGCACTGGGGGTTTAGTATTTGCTTCATGAAATACAAGGAGATCAACAGGGACTCAGTGCTGGAGGGATTTCTCACACGTGTGGTGGGTCAGGGTCTCCAGGAGAATCCACCAATGAGGCTTATATCCCACATAGCTTGCCCCCTCAACCATTGCAACCTGATTCTGAACACGGCCCTGAAACCTCTAAATATAACAAGATGCCTTTATATGAAGAGATCAGACATATAGGGATTACTGGCTGCACCATGTCTGCCACAAGACATTTGGAAGTCAATGGCAGATCCAAATGGCCCCACCAGAGATATTTTATGACACAACTGCACACCACAGCTCTGGGTCACTACTCAGCAGGCGCCGACATACAGGATTCTTTCTTCTACACCATTTTCATGAAACCCAGTCAATCAAGGCACTCTCTGGTACACTCATAATCAGCAACTGGACATCCAAATGTTCTTCAGTGCCACTTGGTCATAAGAATTTCAAAAATTTCATGGTATTTATCTAGCCATTTTTCAAGGATGAAGTTGGATGCACTGTGAGTTTCAATTCTTTCAGGAACCATTAAATGGTGAGGAATTTCATTTCAATGAAAGCTCTGGAGGACTCTCACAGGCAAGGCTTCCCATGGAGTGGCCAAAAGGTCACATGAAGCCAGGCCCATTGAGGTCTACAATGCTAGGTCCATGTGTGTTTTGAATCTCAACTATGGTTGCCAAGTCTTTCAGAATAAAATCATGTGATATCGTAGCTGAGATTCCCAGTGTTCTGTGGAGAGCCACCTGGGCCTATATCTCAGTTTCCAATGGGGACTCTCATGCGTGGCCTCCTGAAATCCCAACACAATTCATGGCAATTCTTCTCTGAGGTCAGGTCCAGAACGCAGTCTCTAAGGGGAATCACACCAAAGTTCAAGCCATGGTGGACACAGTTATGTCTTCCAACTGCCACACAAATGACCACAATTAAAACCAAAACACTTTCACATAGCCCTCGTCTTCTTCCATGTAGACACTCATCAAATCCTCTGGCTGGACGTTTCCAAAAGGGGTGAAGTCCAAGACCCTGTCCAAAATATGCTCCCTCGCCCCTATGTTGCCTAAGGTCAGTGTGGCCTAAACACCTTTCCTGTGAACCAGGAGTGATCAAATAGGCCTGACCTTATTACTGCTCCACTTCTCCAATTTGAGGCCTACTGACTGCCAGGTATAAATTCTTTATATGAATGGGAGTCATGAAAAAACCCAAGCATTTATGGTCTAGCCTTTGCAGGCCAGGATGGAGGTCAGAAACCTTACAGAAGATGGCGAGAGACTTCATACACAATGACTGCTATTTTGACCATTTTGTATTTGTAGCACACATGGAGTCTTACCTTAGATTCATCAGGTGTTAAGAATCTAAGCAGCAGCCTCACACAGGTTCACAAGGCTGATTCAGACACATCCCTTTTGGAAGCAATTAAGCAAAGAGCCACAGGTGATGCCCATTCATTTCCATTTGAAAACTGTTTTCTTAAGGCTTCACAAAGGGGTGGCCTGAGGCAAAGACCTTCCTGCCATTCAGGGCAATGAAGCAATAGGTAAGCAAATGGCCCAAAGCAAGGATTCTCCACTGAGACTTTACTGGTCACATTGATATCTGAGTTTTCTGAGATCCTCCCATTCCCTTCAGTTATCATGTACATGGCCATGTCACAGTGCTTGGAGGTGGTACATATCTTGGACACAAAACCATGAGCCAATTCTTGAGAGTGGCCAGAATTCAGGAAGAAAACAGAAATGTAGTAAGATAGTAGGTGTTGCCCATCCATAAGGCAAGTCACAGTCCATGCGTTAATTGGGCAGGATGAATGCTGGGAAGCTTTCTACAAGACAGGAAACATCCATTGATGCATTTTCTTTTCTAATGTCTACAACCACGGACACAGTGGGAGAAACAGACATAGAAAAACTCGCCTTGTCAAACAATTTACTAGAAAAAGTCCATTCCAATCCAAACAAACCACCTTTCCTACCTATTCTCAGAACATGAGACAAAACCACACACTCACACCCACACCCACAAAGGCACCTCCTTCCCCCAAGTAGGTTTGTAACTATCCAGTGTCCTTTGACTGGTGGGTCATACTATGTTCCCCTGATATGGCCTATCCATTCTCAGATCTGGTCTCCTTGGCCAACTCTGTGACGTTGTCAGGAGCATGTGGAGAGCCACTACCTACTTTCTCAGGAAAGGTCCCTGGCATGTGGCCATCCTCACATCAGTAGGTACCAAGAAAGACTGATTCTGTCCTTAGTAACACCAAACAAGTGAGCCCACTGGGACTGGGACTTGGATTGGCTCTCAGTGCCTGGCTTCCTGGATCCCAAGTTTAAAGTGTTCCATCACCAAGGAAGTGAGGTAGGTTACTTCCTTCAGGAATTTAATGAGGTCACTGCCTTGGCAAACACATTGTCCTAACAGTTGCTTCCAATGGTTCCATGAGATGGAGGCTGCCCCTACTTCCTGTGACATTTTCACAAGTTAGAATGATATATAAATCAAAGGCACCAAGAAACAGCGCTCCACAAAGGCCTGGTTTGGTCCGTCTCCTGTACATTAAGAGAGAGGCTGATTCAGCCACATCCCTTCATCCTGACCAGGTTTTTTGGCAATGGAAGATGACTTTTGCTCTCTCAGGTCCTTCATAGCTGCCTACATCTTCTTCAGGGATCATTTCTGCATGGACCTTTGAGGTTCTCAGCAAGTGGAAGATCCCCTACATCCTATATTTTAAGGCCAACTCTGTCCCTGCTCTTCTCTAAAGTTAGATTGAGAGATCACTGTGTGGTTACGGTTAATAACAGTTTCGATTTGGGTTAGGAATCATTCTGCAGGATGAATAATGGTATTGGGAATCTGTGATATTTATAAGAATATAGACGTGAGTTAAAATTATGGAAACAGAAATCTAGGTAAGATTTGCATCCCAGAAGGGCATTGAGACCTTCATTGGGATACTTAGCAATGTTATACTTTCTGCACAAATGTCTCAGATAAATCCATACACAATGGCATAGGATGTTGTACCTTGGATGATTGAATGTCGAAGAGAACCTCCAGTCAAAAAGGGATAGTCGGTGGAATTAGGAAGATAGTCAGTAGGTTTAGAAAGAAGGGTGAGAATAAGATTTGGAAAAAAGTTCTTTACCAATAGGGTTTCGGTTAGAGAGTGAATATTAATGTCAGCCCATGTTAAGTGTCAGTCACAATAATGAATTTGGGAAAATATGTAGGAAAGGAGGTATCAATAGAGACCTTAGGAAATCAGGCAAATTATTAAGTGAGTCATAGGATTAGGCATTTTCAACAGGGTTGAGGTTGAATATATAACCTTAGGAAGAAAGAAATATGTAGTCACCAATAGAATTGACATTTGAGAGCATTAGGCAACCTGGACATGAATGTTTTTAGTAATTCATGCTCACTTTCCATTTAGGCTTTGTTGAAAATAAATAAAATAGGTACTTGTCTCTTCCTGTTTTTCTGTATGCTTAAGAAAACACTCTTGAAATCTTGAAAACTTTTTGCTAATCTTGTTCCCAGAATGTGCTGTCCCCAACTGCCAAACTGCAGAATGTACACCCTCACCCGTTTACATGCAAACTGCCCACTTGCCCTGACCCATCAATAAACTTCCCTCCCTGCCCTCTTCAAGAAAAGTATATAAGCTCTGCTTAAGCTGTTCTCAGTGCTCTCTGCTCTATTCAAGTGAGGTCTGAGCCCCAGAATTTTGGGTGCTTTGCTGTTGCATGAGACAGTGTCTTGGTGGTCTCTTCCTCCAATGGTCGCCTGACCATTACATCTGAGGGCCCCAGCGAGTTCCAGCAGCATTGGACGAAAGACCCCCAATAAGCTCATCTCAGGTTAAGTAAGGCGCCACTTTCTTGTTTCAGGTTTCAGGTTAGGGATGGGCAAAATGGCTATTGGTGATGAGCATGAGCTCTCTCTGACGGTGGCTGACAGAAGTGTCACAGAGCCACAGGCCACGTCTCTGGGGGACGCCCCAGAGAACTCGGGAAACCGAGTAACAATAGTCTCCTAAACTCAGTGATATTTTGTTTTGGATTCGGTATTGTCAGCCCATCAGGTTTTCCTGGCTACTCAGTCCTGTTCTCAGTATTGGACGTCCATTGCCTGTCTTTATTGTCTTGTCTTGTCTGTGTCGTGTGTCATTGCTTTCACTATTTGTGTATCTTTCATATGGGACAGAACACTTCAATGCCTCTGTCCCTGAACCTTGATCACTGGACCAAAGTCTGCTTAAAGGCTCAGAATCTTCTTTTTTTCAGTAAAACGTCAGATCTGGAAGACTCTATGTGTCTCAGAATGACCCACCTTTGGAGTCGGATGGCCCCCAGAAGGATCTTTCTACTTCACACTAATTCAAAAACTCAGAGATATTGTCTTTCAGCCGGGGCCACATAGCCATCCAGATCAACAGCAATATATCTTTAGTTTGCAGGACCTCTGCAAATCTCCTCTTCCATGGTTGAAGCCTTTCCTTGTCCCTGTCCCCGCTCCTACTGGTTCTCCCACTTTTCTATCTCTCAAACCCTCTGCTCCCCCTCCTCCACCCTCTGTTGTCCCTGAGTCTCAAGACTCTACTGGACTCTCTTCCCCCTCCTTATGCCCTGCCCTTGTCCTCCAACCCCAAACACCCTCTAAGTGATTCCCCTGCTGCTGACTCAGACTCTCCACCATTGGAGGAATATAGGCCAGCCCAGCGCCCTCCAGGTGACTACCCCACGGCACACACAGCCCCTCCTTCCTTGGAGGTAGCTGGCCCGGCCAAAAGAACACAAAGTACTCGCTGGGGGGGTTAAACTTTGAAGTGGATACAGGGTAAGTATACTCAGCCCTTAAGGCCCCATTGGGCCATCTATCAAACAAAAAGGACTCTAGTTCAAGGGGCTAATGGGAGTAAATATGGGGCTTAGACAACTAAGAGGACCATGGACCTGGGGAAAGAAAAAATCCATCACTCGTTCCTAGTAATCCCAGAATGCCCGACCCCATTGATGGGCACACATCTGCTCAAAAAGCTCCAGGCCAGAATAACTTTTAACCCTGAAGGCCCCCAAGTGAAATTTCTAAATTTTTCAGTAAAAACTCCTATAGTCACGGCTTTTACTATGTCAGTAGAAGATGAACATCAACTTGTCAAACCCCCCAAGACTGATCAAACAGGCAAGCTACCCCGGAAATGGATAACAGATTACGCAGATGCCTAGGAAAAAAACTGCTGGGTTACACGTAGCCGTGAAACATCCTCCAATAACAGTGGAGTTAAAAACTTCAGCCCCCCCATCAATGTCAAAAAATATCCTCTGAGCAAAAAAGCTAAAGATGGGATAAGGCCCCATATTCAGAAATATCTGGCCTTAAGGGTCCTAAGGCCCTGTCATTTGAACTGGAACACTGCCCTGTTACCAGTATAAAAATCCAGGAACCGGGGACTATCGCACCGTTCAAGACCAAAGAGAGATCTACAACAGAGTGCAGGACATTCACCCCACAGTACATAATCTGTACAATCTGCTTAGCACTCTGAACCATGAGCGGAAATGGTATACTGTTCTGGACTTAAAAGATGCTTTCTTTTGCTTGCCTCTGCACAAAGATAGTCAGTTGCTATTTGATTTCGAGTGGGTAGACCCAGAAACCGGGACATCTGGTCAACTAACATGGACTAGACTCCCACAGGGGTTCAAAAACTCCCCCACTCTCTTTGATGAAGCCCTCCACAGAGACCCCAACAACTTCAGAACTATGCACCCTGACGTCACCCTGCTTCAATATGTCGATGACCTGCAACTGGCAGCCAACACCAAGAAAAACTGTGAGTCTGGAACCCAATTATTATTATATGAGCTTGCTCAACTCTGGTATAGTGCTTCTGCCAAAAAAGCCCAAATTTGCCAGCAAGAAGTAATCTTCCTGGACTATTCCCTTAGGGGCAGTAAGCGATGGCTCACTGAGACCAGAAAACAATCCATTGAGCAGATACCACCCCCATCTAACAGCAGACAACTCAGAGAGTTTCTTGGGACTGCTGGCTTATGCAGCTTATGGATACCTGGGTTTTCGTCCTTATCTGCTCCTTTATACCCGCTGTTAAAGAGAGATGCCCAATTCTAATGGACCCCTGAGCACCAGCAAGCTTTTGATAACATCTAAGGACACTGACACTGAAACCCTCAACTTCACTGAGCCCAGCTTGCATTTTTAGAAAGCCCTAAACTAAGTTAAAAATGTACATCAACTCACTCACCTTGGTTCAAAGAAACTGCAGGCATTCCTGAAGGATCAAGAACAGAGTTTTCCACTAACCGACTCAGAGCGAAAGAAATAACTGAACGGGTAACAAAAGCCTGCCGGGTCTGTCAATTGGTTAATGCTTACCCTTCCAACTTTCCTGCAGGAAAGCACCTACAAGAAACCAGACCAGGACAATTCTTGGAAGTGGACATTACTGAAATTAAGCCAGGAAGTTATGGACTTAAATATCTCCTAGTCTTTGTAGATACATTTTCAGGATGAATTAATTGAAGCCTTCCCCCCCCCCCCCACACACACACACACAAAACAACAACAACAAAATAAATGGCACAAATGGTGGTCAAGAATATCCTGAAAGATATTTTTCTAAGATACGGACTGGCTAAGGCAATAGGGTCTGATAATGGACTGGCGTTAATTGCCCTGATAAGTCAGGGATTAGCCAGGACCCTGGGGATTAATTGGAAATTACATTGTGCTTATAGACCCCAGAGCTCAGTACAGGTAAAAAAAAAAAATAATAGAACCATTAAAGAGAATTAACAAAATCAAGCTTAGAGATCGGCATAAAAGATCGATCTATTCTCCTGCTTTATGCACTGTTTCATGCAAGAAATACTCATACTCCTCTGTTTCCTTGTGTAACCTCACCCCCTATGAAATTCTCTATGGTCCCTCCTCCAGTAAGGGACCTAACCCAAACTCTAAGACCTAACGATCCCTTCCACACCCCCTTGCTTGACAGACTTAAAGCTCTTGAAAGAAATCAGCAATATCTGTGGAAACATCTGGCCACTGCCGACCAACCTGGGGACGAGGGGACTCCATATCGATACCAAGTAGGAGACTTCGTCTACATTAGACGACATCAGGTGTCATCCCTGGAACCCCACTGGAAAGGACCATATAAGGTGCTACATATAACACCTACAGTGGTAAATGTAGACGGAATCACTTCATGGATCCATGTCTCTCATCTCTGGCCTGCGCCCTGTCCAAAATCTGACTGGAAACTGGAAAAGACTGGTAACACTTTCAAAGTGCGTATTCGCCATGTGGATAAGGCTACAGACTCTCCCCTTGGCCAAGAGTAGTCCTAACCCTCATCAGCCTGTTCAGCAGTAATGGCTGATCACAAATCCTACTGTACAAGAAGTATGGTCTATCTTGCATACAGCCCCTTTAGGGACATGGTGGCCATCTCTCCACCCAGACATTTGTCAGCTGGCTATAGGTCTCTCCTATTGGGATATCCCTGATGAAGGGGATCCAACTAAAATTCCAATAAATCCTTTCCGTATCATAGGTAATAGAAACAAACATTATGGATGTAGGGACACGAGAGCCAGATGCAGGTTGGCTAGCCTAGATTACTATGTTTGCCCAGCGGACTATCAAAGCCACAAACAGACATGGCTGTGTGGGGGAAATGCCGACTTCTTCTGTAAGTCATGGGAATGTGAGCATACAGGGGTGCCTGGTGGAACCCAAACTCCTCATCAAATTCAATACACAGCATTGGCCATATTACCAATTACACAACCAATACCGATGGCCCCCAGAGGGATCTCTAGATCCTAAAATTCTCCGTGACCTTTTTAACTTCGGCAAATGCTCAAAGGGTGGAAGGAAATTCCCCTAAGTGGAGGCATTTTCCCTCCTTCGCTCACATCCTGAACTATGCTTATCCAATAGATCCTCACCCTCAGCTTTCTGCTCCAGACTCTCTGCTGCCACTCCCACCTCAGCAACCTGATTTCTTCCCTCCAATTACTAGATCAAAAACCCAAACCGCGGGTTCTCAGATTATTGCCCCCTTGCTGAGGTAGCAGGTACTGAGGTACCCATCCACCCACTCACTACTCTCTTCTCCTGTCAGTGCCCGCACCAGGTCCCACCAGGTCCTCTTACCAGCTATCCCAAAGCTCAAACCAGCTAAGGAGAGCCCTCAGACCCCTATCCAAGATGTAATGAAAATGGCCTTTAAAGTTGCTCTGTCATCACTGAAAACAGGTTACTAAGAATTTAAAGTCCCTCACAGGCTTTTTGGGATACAAACTCCCATCTTCCCCTCTGCTCTATCTGTTCTACTGCTCAAGTTTTGTTGCCTGGAAAATTCCAAACCCCTTTCCCATTATTCTTTTACATGTCTCCTTCCTCATGCTCAGACCCAAGGTGCTGCTCTCAGACCCGCCTTCCCTGTCTTCCCCGTCTATACCAGGCCCACAGAAAAGTCTTAAATGACCTTCTCCAGCAGTCTTCACCATGGCTGACTTTAGGACTCTCAGCCAAAGAGTCCCTATAAAAGAGTTCAATGTAGATAAACTTCCCCTTTTCGTGTTTCCCTGTTCTATTTGGCCACTGGCTGGAAAAATCAGCACTCCTAAGCTAGACTCCCCCTTGCTAGTTTTTCACAAAACATGTGAACAAGGCCTCTGGCCTTGAGCTGGGGCTTCACAGACATGGTTACATTTCTAAGATAAATAAGTTACCAAATGAGCTCCATTGTTACAGCTGGCAGTGAGAAAAAAAAAAGAGAAGAAAAAAGCTCTCCCACTCCAGGTGTCCTTAAAATGTTAACTTGCCCAGAACAGATGAAAAAAACAATAGAAACGAAAACTTCTTTTTGTGAACTTATGCAGACTGTGAACTTCTGAGCCCCTTCCCTTACATGTTGGGTACAAAATTCGGAAACTACCTAAATTTGGAGATCAGGTGACTAATTGATTACAACAGAAGCAATGCCCTCTAAATCCGTTGCAACCAAATAGGTATGTTTCGCTGTCTTCGGTGCTATCTTAGGTGCCTTGAATTGTCCGTCCTTACAACAGTATAATTCTATATACTTAAACATTGTTTATGTTTTCATAAAATGGTCAACAGATGTGATTAATTATGTAATGTTCAGATGTTTCCCAGAGTGCTCTATCATGAGGCAGGTTAATTTAAATATCAAATACGGGGGCATACAACCCGGTTCCTCTGGGAACCTGTATCCCTCACTTTAGCCATCCTATTAGGAAAAGGAGCTGCTGCAGGTGTGGGCACAGGAATCACTGTCCTTGTCCATGTGACACAACAAATGACCTGATGAGAAGCAGCAATAGACCAAAATTTAAAGATATTAAAAACCTGCATCACAGTTTTATAGGAATCTTTAACCTCTCTCTCTGAAATTGTTTTACAGAACATGCGAGGGTTGGACCTCCTCTTCGTGAGAGAAGGGGGCTTTTGTGCTGCATTGAGGGAAAAAGTTGATTTTATGCCGACCATACTGGAGTTGTAAAAAAATCTATGAGTAAATTAAGAAGACGCCTAGAAGAGCATCAACAAGAGAGAGATGCACAAAAAGGGTGGTTTGAGTCTTTGTTCACACAGTCCCCCTGGTTAACTACGCTTTTATCAGCCCTGGCCAGTCCATTAATAATCCTCATTTCATTGCTAATTGTAGGACCCTGTTTGCTCAACCATCTAGTTTCCTTTCTACAAGCTTAAATTGGATAAGTTAAACTTATGGTAATCAGACAACAATATACCTCACTAGAAGACATAAAATGTGAGACCCCGCAATGCTCATTTTTATGATTAAAATTAACCAGAATAAGAAGTGGGGAATGAAAGGTTAATAAAATATGTACTTTTAACTTCTTGTTTTTCTGTATGCTTAACAAAATACTGATGAAATCTTGAAAACTGTTTGCTAATCTTGTTCCCAGAATGTGCTGTCCCCAATTGCCAAACTGTTGAATGTACTCCCTCTCCCATTGGCATGCAAACCACTCACTCGACCTGACCCATCAATAAATTTTCCTCCCTGCTCTCACCACGTAAATTGCATAAGCTCTGCTTAAGCTGTTCTTAGGGCTCTCTTCTCTATTCAAGTGAGCTCTGAGCCCCAGCATGCTGGACCCCCAATAAACCCTTTGCTGTTGCATGAGACAGTCTCTTCGTGGTCTCTTTTCCGACGCTCGCCCGACTTTACATTGGTACAATCATAAGTGTGAACATTCCTATGTGTGTCCAGAATATTACTATAATAAATAATATATGTAGATCAGGTAATAGGAGTTTTTCTTCCACCATTTATGGGAGCAATATTTTGAAGATATATGAATTAGTATTTTGGGTAGAAATAGGTGTACCATTTGTCTATGAATATAGAGATAATGCATGAATAGACAATACTGTGAATTAATAATATTACTGGTTCCAACTTTAAATAATGGATTGAATTGATATCTGAAAATATACAGGAAACCTTATATTGATATACTACATTTAATCCTACCCATTATACATCTGAATGAAATATTAGGGTTATGGATTTTCATGAAGAGTGTTTGAGTTTTGCTTCAAAAGTGATTATGGAAATTGAAAATAATGTGTTTGGAAAGAAGTCTCATGAAAAGACCAGTCCAGAAACCTGGAGGTATGCATGTGTTCTGAAGCAGAAAGTGATTTAAAGTGAAACAAACGCCTATATATTTGCTAACTTGTGGATGATAAATATATACGATGATGTGCAGAAATTGAAGAAATAGTAATGTACCAGTGTTGAATAAAAATGAACGTTAAAATACACATCATGTCCCATAGGAATCTACTTGAATTGATGTTAAACTGCGTCCGTTAATGTAGAAATATTAGAATTTGTATGCACCATTCACTGAAGTTAGTTTTCAGTACTAGGAAACAAATATGTATTTCAGGTAGATGAGTATTTCTGAGAATAATCTTGTGAAAAGTTGATTATAAATCCACATACATGAACATGAATGAATTCAGGGAATGTATAATAAGACTCATACATTTCATATTTTGAAAAATCTGGAGAGTATATATATATATATATATATATATATATATATATATATATATACACACACACACACACACTCACACAAACTGAGACTATAAAAATAGCAATATATATGCCAATTGAAATTCACCATGAAATATACATCATCCACAGATTCAAAAATATTCATGTTACTGAAGATAGATTTATGTATAATGTTGTTTAACTAGGAAGTTTACCCATACATTGAATTTTCAGTTCCAACAGCATTTAGGAGGAGTAATCTCTTCTCACATTTTGTATCTGCCAAGTCAGCCACCTCACAAGAATGTACGTGTGATACCAGGTAGGATTCTATATGTGCATATAAAAATACATGTGCTGAGTAGGCTACAGAGAGAGGGAGACAGGAATTCACATATTTGTTAACTTTAAAAACACATGGATAACTATTTCAACAGAAAATTGACTAGATTTATAACACATACCCTTTTTTATGCAAAAGGCAAGTCCAACTATACACCATGCCTTCTCTGAACTGCTTGGATTTCTATTCTTTTTGGGTTATTTTTCTCCATCATATTAGGAGTAGTAGTCAGAGTCCAGTAGGTTATGAGTTAGTGTCAGGGATCAGTATTTCAAATGGAAAATAGAATAATGAATCAAATGTGTATGCAAATATATGCTACACAAAAATCTTCCCACTCTCATCCAGAACAAATCCTTGACATTACCTTCGCCTGAAGTAAGTCACAATTAGAATAGAAGAGTTAGAAAATCTGTGAATACATATCTTGAGTGGAAAATGCTCAGAGTTCAGAACCTTGGAGGTGGTAGAGGAGTTTCCAAAAGTAAGGGACATGGTAAACACTCCTCTAACATGGAGGTCTGCTGGCGTAATGACATCTTGAGAAACTGCCTCTGAGGTTGGGCACTTGAAACATACGTTATTTTCAGGAGCTTTAGCTTCCTTTGTAGTGAGACAATAAAATCTGGGTCTGCATCTATGTGACCTGGAGGATATGGTTTCTTATTTTCCAGTGAACATGAGGCAGCAGTGCTGAATTCACTCTTTGTAGGTAAACAGTGGCCACTGGGGTCTAATTGTCTCCCCATGTGGACTGTGGAGCCATTTGGTCATCCTCCACTTTTCGTGGTGTTTCCTGCTGTTGCACTGGGAGTTTGGTATTTGCTTCACAAAATACAAGAAGTTCAACAGGGACACAGTGCTGGAGGGAGTTCTGTCACGTGTTGTGGGTCAGGGTCTGCAGGAGAATGCAACAACCAGGCTTCTTTCCCACATACTTTGCCCCCTTGTCCATAGCAACATGATTCTGAACATGGCCCTGAATCCTCTCCATATAAAAACATGCTTTTACATATTCGGGTCTCCTGGCTGCACCATGTTAGTCACAAAAAATTTGGAAGAAAATGAGAAATCCACATGGCCATAACACAGATGTATTATCACACAACTGCAGACCACTTCTCTAGGCCCAATACTCTGCAGGCTCTAACTTGCTTGCCCCCATGTCCATAGCAACTTGATTCTGAACATGGCCCTGAAATCTTTCAATATAAAAACATGCTTTTACATATACAGGTCTCCTGGCTGCACCATGGCAGTCACAATGAATTTGGAAGCCAATGGCAGAACCACGTGGTCACAACACAGATGTATTATCACAAAACTGCACACCATTTCTCTAGGCCAACAACTCTGCAGGCTATAACTCAATGGCATCTCTGTTCTACACCATTTTCATGAAACCCAGTGAATTAAGGCAGGGTCTGGTACACTCAAGATCAGCAACAGGACATCCAAAGGTTCTCCAGTGCCACCTGGTCATGGGAATTTTAAAAATTTCATGGTATTTATCTGGCCATTTTTCAAGGATGAAGTTGGAGGCACTGTGGGTTTCAATTCATTCAGGAACCATTAAATGTTGAGGAAGTTCATTTCAAAGAAAGCTCTGGAGAACTCTCACAGGCAAGGCTTCCAAAAGAGTGGCCAAAAGGTCACATGAAGCCAGGCGCAGTGAGGTCTCCAATGTGAGGTCCATGTGTGTTTTGACTCAAAACTATCCCTGCCAAGTCTTTCAGAATAAAATCATGTGATATACTGGCTGAGATTCCCAGTACTCTTTGGAAAACCACCCTGGGCCTAGATCTCAGTTTCCAAGGGTGACTTTCATGCGTGGCCTCCTAATATCCCAACACTTTTCATGGCAATACTTCTCTGAGGTCAATTCCAGAACGCAGTCCCTAAGGGGAATCAAACCAGAGTTCAAGCCCAGGTTGACCCAGTCATCTCTTCACACCGCCAATCAAATGAACACAATTAAAAACAAAACACTATCACATGGCCCCATCTTCTTCCTTATAGACACTCATCATAACCACTGGTTGGAGCTTTCCATGAGGGGCACATTCCAAAAGAGTGTCCAAAATAAGCTCCCTTGCCCCTCATTTGGCTCAAGTCAGGGTGGGAAGGACACCCTTCCTGTGAACCAGGAGTGATCAAATAGGCCTGTCATTAATACTGCTCCGCTTTTCCAATTTGAGGCCTTCTGACTGTGGGGTTTAGATTCTTTATGTGAACTGGAGTCATGAGAAAAGACAAGCACCTCTGCAGAGATTTGAAGAACTCATTTGACCAAAAGGATCGCTATTCTCACTTGATTGATTTCAGGAACCTACAGAGAAAGGCAATAGAATTCATTCACAATGACTGAAATTTTTTGCGAATTTGGTTTTGGTTTCACACATGGGATCTTTCTTTAGATCCATCAGGTGCTGAGAATCTAAGCCACAGCCTCACACAGGGTAGAGAGCCTGATTCAGACACATCCCTTTCCGAAGCAATTTAGCAAGAGCCACAGGTGATGCCCATTCATTTCCATTTGAAAACTGTTTTCTTCAGGCTTCACAAAGGGGTAGCCTGAGCCCAAAATCTTCCTGACATTCAGGGCAACAGAACAATAGGTAAGCAAAAGGCCCAAAGCATGGTATCTCCACTGAGATTTTTCTGGTCACACTCATATCTGAGTTTTCTGAGATACTGGCCATTCCCTTCAGGTATCCAGTACATGGACATGTCAAAGACCTTGGAGTTGGTACATATCTTGGACACAAAACAATGAGACTATTCTGGAGAGTTGCCAGAATTCAGGAAGAAAACAGGGACTTAGGAAGGTAGTAAGTTTTGCCAATCCATAAGGCAAGCTGCAGTCCATTCATAAATTGGGCAGGATGAATGCTGGGAATCTTTTTACTACACAGGACACATCCATTGTTGCATTGTCTTTTCTCATGTCTACAACCACGGACACAGTGGGATACACAGACATAGAAACACTCACCTTGTCAAATGACTTACTAGAAATAGTTCACTGAAAACCAAACAAACAGCCTTTCCTACCTATTCTCAGAACAAGAGACAAAACCACACACCCACACTCACAATGGCACCTCCTTCCCCTAAGTAGGTCTGTGACTATCCGGAGTGTTCTCTGACTGGTGGGCAATACTATGTTCCCCCGAAATGGCCTGTATTCTCTCAGATCTGGTTTCCTTGGCCAACTATGTGAAGTTGTCAGGAAAAAGTGGTGAGCCACTACCTGCTTTCTCAGGAAAGGTCCCTCTTCAGAGCTCTCCTGGCATTTGGCCATCCTCACATCAGTAGGTACCAAGAAAGACTGACTCTGTCCTTGGTAAATCCAAACAAGTGAGCGCACTGGGACTGGGACTGGAACTGCATCTGGGTGCCTGACTTCTTGGATACCAAGTTCAGAGAGTTCCATCACCAAGGAAATGAGGTATGACACTTTCTTTGGAACTGAATGAGGTCACTGCCTTTGCAACCACTTGGTCCTAACAGTTGCTTCCAAGGGCCCCATGAGATGGAGGCTGCCCCTTCTTCCTCTGACACTTTCACAATTTAGAATGGTATATCAACCATAGGCACACACACAGGCCTGGTTTGGTCCATCTTCTCCACAATAAGAAGAGAGAGGCTGATTCAGACACATCTCTTCATCCTGACCAGGTGGTTTGTCATCAAAGATGACTTTTGCTCTTTCAGGTCCTTCATACCTGTCTACAACTTCTCCAGGTATCATTTCTGCATGGACCTTTGAGGATCTCAGCAGGTGGAAGGTCCCCTACTTTTCTGTATTGTAAGAACAACTTTGTCCCTGCTCTTCTGTAAAATGAGATTGAGGGAACAGTGTATGTTTTGGGTTAATAACAGGTTTGATTTCGATTTGTGTTAGGAATCATTCTTCTGGATGAATAATGGTATTGGGAACCTGGTATATTTACAAGAATGTAGAGGTGAAACATAAGTATGAAAACAGAAATCCAGGTATGATTTTAAACCCATAAGGGCATTGGGCCCTTGATTGGGATACTTAGCTTTGAATTATGTTCTGCACAGATGTCTCAGATAATTTGATATACAATGGCATAGGACCTTGTACCTTGGAAGATTGAATGTAGAAGAGAACATCCCTTCAAAAAGGGATAGTCGGTAGGATTAGGAAGATAGTCGGTCGTTTTAGGAAGAAGAGTGAGTATATGATTTGGAACAAAAGTTCTTTAGCAATAGGATTTCAGTTAGAGAGTGAATGTATATGTCAGCACATATGAAGAGCCAGTCACGATGATGAAGTGGGGAAAACATGTAGAAAAGAAGATATCAATAAAGATATTACGAAATCAGGGAAAGTATAAAGTGAGTGAGAGGATTAGACATTTTCAACAGGCTTGAGGTTGAATCTTAGAAAGAAACAAATATGAAGTCACCAATAATATTGACATTTGAGAGCATTAGGCACCCTGGACATGGATGTTTTTAGTAATCTATGTTCACATTTCATTTAGGCTTTGCTTGGTTCAATCATAAGTGTAACATTTACATTTTTGTCCAGAATATTATTGTGATAATATGTATATGTAGATCAGGTGACATAAGTATTTCTTCCACCATTTTTGGTAGCAATATACTGAAGACATAAAATTAGTATTGGGCGTACAAAGAGGTGTACCCTATGTCTATGAATATAGAGATAAAGCATGAATAGACCATACTGTGAATAAGTAATATAACTTGTTCCGACTTAATATAATGGGATGAACTGATATCTGAAAAATTACTGGAAATCTTATATGCATATACAATCATTCATTCCAACCAGTTATTCATCTAATGTCAATATTAGTGTTTTGGTTTATCATGAAGAGTGTGTGAGTTTTACTTCAAAAGTGATTATGGAAATCGAAAATAATGTGTTTGGAAAGAAGTCTCATGAAAAGACCAGTCAAGAAACCCTGACAATACATGTGTTGTGAAGTAGGAAGTGATTAAAGTTTAAAGAAATGCCTACAAATTTGTGAACTTGTGGATGAAATACATATCTTATGATGAGCAAAAACTGAAGAAATAATAATGTACCAGTGTTGAATATAAATGAACATCATATTATATATCATGTCCCATTGGGATCTACTTGCATTGGTGATAGACTGGATCAGTTCCTGTAGAATTATGAACATTTGTATGCACCATTCACTGAAGTTAGTTTTCAGTACTAGGAAACAAATATGTATTTAAGGTGGATGAATATTTCTGAGACTAATATTTTGGAAAGTTTATTATAAATCCACATGCATGAACATGAATGAATTTAGAGAGTGTATATAAGACACATATATTTCATATTTTGAAAAATCTGGAGAGTGTATATATATATATATATATATATATATATATATATATATATATATACACACACATACCCACACACACACAAAAAAAACCACACACAGACATTTAAAAGTAGCAATATATATGCCAATCAAAATTCATCTTTAAATATATATCATCCACAGATGCAAAAATATTTATTTTACTGAACATGAGTTTATGTATAATGATGTTCTACTAGGAAGTTCCCCTATAGGTGGAATTTTCAGTTCCAACAGCAATTTGGAGGAGTGATCTCTTCTAACAATTTGTATCTGCCAAGTCAGCCACCTCACAAAAATGTACATGTGATACCAGGTAGGATTCTATAAGTGCATATGAAAATACATGTGATGAATAGGCTACAGAGAAAGGGAGACAGGAATTCATATATTTGTTTAATTTAAAAACACATGGTGAACTATTTCAATTAAAAATTGACTAGATTTATAACACCTACCATTTATCATGCAAAAGGTAAGTCCAAGTATGCAGCATGCCTCCTCTGAACTGCTTGTATTTCTATTCTGTTTGGGTATTTTTCTCCATCATATTAGGATTAGTAGTCAGAGGATAGTAGGGTATGGGATAGTGTCAGGGATTCAGTATTTCGAATAGAAAATTGAAAATGAATGCAATGTGTATGCAAATATGTGCTACACAAATATCTTCCCACTGTCATCCAGAGCAATGCCTTGACATTACCTTCGCCCCATGTATGACACAATTAGAGCAGAAGAGTTAGAAAATCTGTGAATACATATCTGCAATGGAAACTGCTCAATTTTCACAAATTTGGAGAAGGTAGAGGAGTTTCCAAAATTAAGGGACAATGTAAACTCTCCACAAACATGGAGCTCTGCTGGCCTAAAGAGTTCTTAAGAAACTGCCTCTGAGGTTGGGCACATGAAATATATGTTGTTGTCAGGAGCTTTAGCTTCCATTGTAGTGAGACCATCCAAGCTGGTCTGCATTTTTGTGACCTTTGTGAGCACATGGTTTCTTGTTTTCCAATGAACATGAGGCAGCCTTGCTAAATTCTCTCTTTGTAGGTAAACTGTGACCAATGGGGGCTAAGTGTCTCCCCGTGTGCACTGTGAACCCATTTGGTCATCCTCCACTTTTCGTGCTGTTTCTTGCTGCTGCACTCGCAATTTGGCATTTGCTTCATGAAACAAGGAGTTCAACTGGGACACAGTGCTGGAGCGAGTTCTGTCACGTGTGGTGGGTCAGGGTCTGCAGGAAAATGCACCAACCATGCTTCTATCCCACCAGCTTGCCTCCTTGAGCATAGCAACCTGATTCTGAACATTGCCCTGAAACTCCTACATATAACAAGATGCCTTTTCAGAGAAGGGTCTGCTGGCTGCACCATATCAGTCATAATCCATTTGGAAGCCAAAGGCAGATCCACATGGCCAAACCACAGATTTTTTATCACACACCTGCCCACAACTTCTCTAGGTCCACTACTCAGCAGGCTCGAACTTACTTCCATCTCTTTTCTATACCATTTTCATGAAAACCAGTCAATCAAGGCACCTTCTGGTATATTCATAATCAGAAACAGGACATCCAAAGGTTTTCCAGTGCCACCTGCTCATGGGAATTTTAAACATTTTATGGTATTTATCTAACCATTTTTAAAGGATGAAGTTGGAGGCACTGTGGGTTTCAATTCATTCAGGAACCATTAAATGTTGAGGAAACTCATTTTAATGATAGCTCTCGAGAACTCTCACAGGCAAGGCTTCCAAAAGAGTGGCCAAAAGTTCACATGAAGCCAGGCCCATTGAGGTCTACAATATGAGGTCCATGTTTGTTTTGACTCTCAACTATTGCTGCCAAGTCTTTCAGAATAAAATCATGTGATATCCTGGCTGAGATTCCCAGTGCTCTGTGGAAAGCAACCCTGGGTCAAGACTCATTTTCCAAGGACTCCATGCGTGGTCTCCTAAAATCCCAACACAACTCATTGCAATACTTCTCTAAGATCAGTTCCAGAATGCAGTCTCTAAGGGTAATTACGCCAGAGTTCCAGCCCACGTGGACCAATTCATCTCTTCCAACTGCCACACAAGTGACCACAATTAAAACCAAAACACTCCCACATGGACCTCATCTTCTTCCATATAGACACTCATCATTACCTCTGGCTGGAGGATTCTATGAGGGGCACAGCCCAAGACAATGTCGAAAAGAAGCTTCCTTACCCCTCATATGCCTAAAGGCCCGGACTCCCTTCCTGTGAACCAGGAGTGATCAAATAGGCCTGCCGTTAATACTGCTCCACTTCTGCAATTTGTGGCCTATTGACTGTGGGGTTTAGATTCTTTTTGTAAATGGGAGTCATGAGAAAACCCAAGCACCTATGGGCTAGACTCTGCAGGGCTTTGAAGAACTCATGTGACCCAAAGGATCCCTATTCTTACTTGATGGAGGCAGGAACATTACAGAGGAAGACGAGAGACTCCATCCACAATGACCGCTCTTTTGGCCATTTTGGTTTTGGATGCACACATGGGATCCTTCTTTAGACCCATCAGGTGCTGAGAATCAAAGCCACAGCCTCACACAGGGCCAAGAGGCTGATTCAGACACATCCCATTCTAAAGCAATTAAGCAAAGAGCCCAAGGTGATGCCCATTCATTTTCATTTGAAAACTGTTTTCTTCAGGCTTCAAAAAGGGGTGGCCTGAGTCAAAGAACTTCCTGACATTCAGGGCAACAGACAAATAGGTAAGCAAAAGACCCAAAGCAGGGTTTCTCCATTGAGACTCTCCTGGTCCCAATGATATCTGTGTTTTCTGACATGCTCTCATTCCCTTCAGCTATCCAGTACATGGCCATGTCACAGATCTTGGAGGTGGTTCATATGGTGGACATAAAATCATAAGCCTATTCTGAAGAGTGGCCATAATTCTACGAAGAAAACAGGAACTTTGGAAGATAGTAGGTGTTGCACATCCATAAGGCAATCCACAGTCCATTCATAAATTAGGCAGGATGAATGCTGAGAAGCTTTCTACTAGACATGACAAATCCATTGATGCATTCTCTTTTCTAATGTCTACAACCACAGACACGGTGGGATACACAGACATAGAAACACTTGCCTTGTCAAAGCACTCAGTAGACACAGTCCATTCCAAACCAAACAAACTGCCTTTCCTACCTATTCTCAGAACATGAGACAAAACCACAAACTCACACCCACAACCACAAAGGCACCTCCTTCCTCCAAGTAGGTATGTGACTATCTGGAGAGCCCTCTGACTGGTGGACCATTTTATGTTCCCCCGAAACAGCCTGTCCTGTCTCAGATCAGGTCTCTTTGGCTAACTCTGTGAAATTGTCCGGGACCAGCAGTGAGACACTACCTGCTTTCTCAGGAAAGGCCCCTCTTCAGAGCTCACCTGGCATTTGGCCATACTCACATCAGTATTTACCAAGAAAGACGGACTCTGTCCTCTGTAAATCTAAACAAGTGAGCCCACTGGGACTGGAACTGGGACTGCCTCTGGGTGCCTGGATTCCAAGTTTAGAGTGTTCCTTCAACAAGAAAATTAGATGAGGTCACCCTATAGGTGGAATTTTCAGTTCCAACAACGATTTGGAGGAGTGATCTCTTCTCACAATTTGTATCTACCAAGTCAGCCAACTCACAAAAATGTACATGTGATACCAGGTAGGATACTATAAATGCATATAAAAATACATGTGATGAATAGGCTACAGAGAAAGGGACAGGAATTCATATATTTGTTAATTTTAAAAACACATGGAGAACTATTTCAATTGAAAATTGACCAGATTTATAACACCTACCATTTATCATGCAAAAGGCAAGTCCAAATATACAACATGCCTCCTCTGAAATGCTTGTATTTCTATTCTGTTTGCGTTACTTTTCTCCATCATATTAGGATTAGTAGTCAGAGTCTAGTAGGGTATGTGAATATTTCTGAGAATAATCTTGTGAAAAGATGATTATAAATCCACATTCATGAATATGAAAAATTTAGGATGTGTAAAATAATACACATATATTTCATATTTTGAAAAATCTGGAGAGTGTGTGTATATATATATATATATATATACACACACACACACAAACATTCACAGACATTAAAAAGTAGCACTATATGCCAATTTAAAATCACCATGAAATATATATCATCCACAGATCCAAATAAATTCATTTTACTGAACATCGATTTATGTATAATGTTGTTCAACTAGGAAGCTCACCCACAGGTTGAATTTTCAGTTCCAACAGCGTTTAGGAGGAGTGATCCCTTTTCACAATTTGTATCTGCCAATTCAGCCTCCACAGAAGAACGTACGTGTGGTAACAGTTAGGATTCTAAATGTGCATATAAAAATACAGGTGCTGAATAGGCTTCAGAGAAAGGGAGACAGGAATTCACATATTTCTTAACTTTTAAAATACATGGAGAACTATTTCAAAAAAAATTGACAAGATTTAAAACTCCTACACTATATAATTCAAAAGGCAAGTCCAACTATCCACCATGCCTCCTCTGAACTGCTTGTAGTTCTATTCTTTTGGGGGTATTTTTCTCCAACATATTAGGATTAGTAGTCAGAGTCTAGTAGGGTATGTGTTAATGTCAGTGATTCAGTATTTTGAATGGAAAATAGGAAAATGAATCCAATGTGTATGCAAATATGTGCTTCAGAAAAATCTTCCCACTCTCATCCAGAACAATCCCTTGACATTAACTTCGCCCCAAGTAAGAGACAATTAGAGGAAAAGAGATAGAAAATATGTGAATACATATCTGAAATGGAATTTGATCAGGAGTTCACAACCATGGAGGTGGTAGAGGAGTTTTCAAAAGTAAGGGACAGGGTAAGCACTCCACAATCACAGAGCTCTGCTGGCCTAAAGACTTCTTGAGAAACTGCCTCTGAGTTTGGGCACTTGAAATATATGTTGTTTTCAGGAGCTTTTGCTTCCTTCTAGTGAGACGATCAAAGCTGGGTCAGCATCTATGTGACCTGGAGGACATAAATTGTAATATTCCAATGAACATGAGGGAGCAGTGCTGAATTCTCTCTTTGTAGGTATACTATGGCCACTTGGGGCTAAGTGTGTCCCCGCGTGGATTGTATATTCATTTGTTCCTCTTCCACTCTTCATTGTGTTTCTTGCTGCTGCACTGCGACTTTGGTATTTGCTTCACGAAATACATGGAGTTCAACTGGGACACAGTGGTCTAAGTGTCTGCCCGTGTGGACTGTGAAGCCATTTAGTAATCCTCCACTTTTCCTGGTGTTTCTTGCTGCTGCACTGCGAGTTTTGTATTTGCTTCATGAAATACAAGGAGTTCAACTGGGACACAGTGCTGGAGGGAGTTCTATCACATGTGGTGGCTCACAGATGAGCATTCATGAAACCGGCCTCTATACCACATAGCTTGCTCCCTTGACCATAGCAACCTGATTCTGTAAATTACCCTAAAACCTCTCCATATAACAAGATGTGTTTACTTATAATGGTCTCCTGGCTGCACCATGTCCGTCTCATGACATTTGGAATCCAAAGGCAGATCCACATGGCCCCATCACAGATGTTTTATCACACACCTGCCTACCGCTGCTCTAGGCCCTCTACTCATCAGGCTCCAAATTACTGGCATCTCGGTTCTACACCATTTTCATTAAACCCAATCAATCAAGGCACTGTCTGGTACACTCATGATCAGAAATAGGACATCCAAAGGTTCTGTATGCCACCTGTTCATGGGAATTTCAAAAATTTAAACTATTTATCTAGCCATTTATCAAGGATGAAGTTGGAGGCACAGTGGATTTCAATTCATGCAGGAACCATTAAATGGTGAGTATGATCATTTCAATGAAAACTCTGGAGAACTCTCACAGGCAAGGCTTCCCAAAGAGTGTCCAAAAGGTCACCTGAAGCCAGGCTCATTGAGGTCTACAATTGAGATCCATGAGTGTTTTGATCTCAACTATGGCTGCCAAGTCTTTCAGAATAAAATCTTGTGGTATCCTGACTGAGATTCCCAGTGCTCTGTGGAAAGCTACCCTGGGCCTACATCTCAGGTTCCAAGGGCGACTCTCATGCATGGCCTCCTCAAATCCCAACACAACTCATGGCAATACTTCACTAAGCTCAGTTCCAGGACACAGTGTCTAAAAGGAGTCACACCAGAGTTCAGGCCCAGGAGGACCCAGTAATCTCTTCCAGCTACCACACATATGACCACAATTTAAATCAAAACACTCCCACATGGGCCTCATCTTCTTCTACACAGACACGCATAATAACCTCTGGCTGGAAGTTTCCATGAGGGGTGCAGCCCAAGACAGTGTCCAAAATAAGCTCCATTGCCCCTCATTTGCCAAAAGTCAGGGTGGCCTAAACACCCTTCCTTTGAACCAGGAGTGATCAAATAAGCCTGCCTTTAATACTGCTCTGCTTCTCCAATTTGAGGCCTAATGACTGTCAGGTGTAGATTTTCTATGTGATTTGGAGTCATGAGAAAACCCAAGCACCTATGGGCTATCCACTGTAGGGCTTTGAAGAACTCATTTGACCCAAATGATCCCTATTCTCACTTGACGGAAGTCAGGAACTGAAAAGGTCGGGCGAACTTCGGAGGAAAAGACCACCAAGAGACTGTCTCATGCCACAGCAAAGGGTTTATTGGGGGTCCAGCATGCTGAGGCTCAGAGCTCACTTCAGAGGAGCAAAGAACAAAGAGCCCCGAGAACAACTTGAGCAGAGTTTATATACATTCTTTAGAGAGGGCAGGGACTTTACATACATCATAGCCTCCTTTAGAAAATCATCATATACCGCGGGAAAATCAAATAATAACTCTAAAACATGATTAGCACATTCATTGGTGGGAACAGGTTGGGCAGCGGGTGATTGGTCAGCCGTGAGAAGGAGTATACATTTAAACTGATTGGTTGAAGCACTGAGATGTATACGTGCAAATCTGCATGGTTTCTGGGAAGGGGTGGTTAAGTAACGAGGTGGTCAGGGAAGATTTCAACACACATCTAATGGGAAGATCCGGGAATTGTCTTAAGTGCCACAGGAATTTCAGGTTCTGAGTGCAGCTTGGAAAATGTACAAAACCTGGTTCTTTACGTTTCAATTTCAATTTCTTTTATTCTTTCATTTCCCACCCCTTTTTCTGACTACTTTTAATCTTAAAAGTAATGAATCAAAATTATTGTGGGGTTTCACATTCTATTCCTACCAGTGCAGCATATTTCTGTCTGATTATCATGAGTTTCACCTGCCTAATCTGAGCCTGGAGAAAGGAAACTATGTGGTTAGGCAAACAAGGTCCCACAGTTAGCAACACCATAAGGATGATCAGGGGTTCAGCTAAGTCTGATATTAGTGTAGTTACCAGGGGTACTCGGTTAACCATGACTCAAAGCACCCTTGTTGAATCTCCCATTCTCTCTGGCGCTCTTCAAGGTATTTTCTTAATTTACTCATGAATTATTTTGCAACTCCAATATGGTCAGCATAAAAACAACATTCTTCTCTCAGTGCAACACAGAGGCCCTCTCCCTCATCAAGAGGAGGTCTAATCCTCACCTGTTCTGTAAAACAACTTCAGAGAGAGAGGTTAAGGATTCCTGCAAAGCTGTGATGGAGGTCTCTAACGTCTTCAAGTCTTGATTTATTGCTGTTTCTAATTGGGCCATTTGTTGTTAACCACGCATCATAGAAGCTGTTCCCATACCCACTCCTGCAGCAGCTCCTATCCCCAATAGGATGGCTAGAGTAAGGGACAATGGTTCCCCTTGATATCGGGTTGTTTGTCCCCCTAGTAGACCTTCAAATGATTAGGCATTATGATAGAGTACCCTGGAGAGTATCTGCACCATTACACAATAATTTACAGGGCTGTCAAAGACCTGGGCTGAAATACAAGGAGTTCTGACTGTGTGGAGTTCAGTACCATAAAGGTTCCTTTAATTAGTTCCCAGGGGGAGGAGTCAGATGTACTCTGGACTGGGGAAGTAGGCAAAGACGGAATCCAGGAAGTATTAGATGGTAGAGGGGTTCTGGTAGATCTAGGCATGGAAGGTTTAGGAGGCTTAATCCCTGGCTTGAGGGGATTGGGTCCTATTGCTGTGGGATTTTCTTTCTTTTTAAGCCAGATGGTGAACCAGAGACCAAATTCATCACCTGGGCCATAAATATAGAATCGCATTCCCCACGTATTTCCCATAGGCCAGGTTTTTCTGAGGTAGCCCCTTCCTTTGGAAGTGAAAGTTATATTGAGGGGGTAACATAGAGTATTCTTTCCACAGCGAGTTTTTGACACCACTGGGCAAGCAGCACATTTCTTGGGATCAATCCAGGTGTCATTTCATCCTACCGGAATCATACCTTTCTGGGGAGTTTGGGTTCCACCATGCAGCTTTCGTTTGTTCACAACCCCAAGATCTACAATAAAAGTCACTGGGTCCTCCACAGGTTTGGGCCTGTTTTATGACTTTGGAAATCAGGTGGGCACACATAATAGTCAAGACTGGCTAGTTTACACCTGAGCTGGGGGAGATGACATCCACAATTCATGGGTTAAGGTGGTCTATGTTGCCCTAGTTAGGGTTTGAGTGGGATCTGTGTGGGGTCCTCTATGTCAGGGAGATCCCAGTCAGGGAAGCCTATGGCAAGCTGACAAATTTCCAGGTGGAGAGATGGCCACCAAGTCCATAAGGTGGCTGTTTGTGAAATAGATCACACTACTTGCCCATTAGGATTCATTACTTGCCCTTGTTGCTGAGCACGCTGATGGGGATTAGGGCTGCTGGTGGTCATGGGAAGAATCCATAGCCCTACCCACATGACGGACACGCAACTTGAGATGGATACCAGTCTGTAGAAGTTTCCAGCCAGAGTCTGTACAGGGCTCAGGCATGAGATGGGAGGCATTGATCCAGGAAGTGATCCCATCCACTTTCACCACTGTGGGTGTTATAAGCAGCACCTGGTATGGTCCTTTCCAGTGGAGTTCCAGGGATGACACCTGACGCCATCTCACGTAGACGAAGCCTCCCACTTGATATCAATGTGGGGTTCCCTCGTCTCCAGTCTGATAAGCAGAGGCCAAATGTTTCCACAGGTATCGCTGGGTGCTGGGTTTGTTAAAGGGCTTTAAATCTGTCAAGCAAGGGGGTGTGAAAGGAATCATTAAGTCTCATAGTTGGGATTAGGTCCCCTACTGGAGGAAGGGCACCATTGAGAATTTCATAAGAGGTGAGGTTACACAAAGAGGCGGAGGGGGTATTTCTTTCACAAAACAGTGCATAAGGTTGGAGCATAGTCCAATTTTTTATGCCAGTATCCAAGCTTAATTTTGTTAAGTACTCTTTGATGGTTCTATTCATCCTTTCTACCTGTCCTGAGCTATAGGGTCTATAAGCACAATGTAACTTCCAATTAATCCCCAGGGTCCTGGCAAATCCCTTACTTTCCTGGGGCATGAATGCCGGTCCGTTAGCGGACCCTATTACCTTAGGCAGGCCGAACCTTGGAAAAATGTCTTCTACGATCTTTTTGACTACCATCTGAGCTGTTTCTTTCTTCATGGGGAAGGCTTCGACCCATCCTGAAAAAGTATCTACAAAGACTAGGAGATATTTAAGTTCATACCTTGCTGGCTTAATTTCAGTAAAGTTCAATTCCCAGAATTGTCCTTGTCTGGTTCCTTGTAAGCGCTTCCCTGCAGGAAGCTTGGATGGGTAAGCATTAACTACTTGGCAGACTTGACAAGCTCTAGTCACCTGCTCAGCTATTTCTTTCCTCTGTGAGTCAGTCAATAATAAGTCCTTTCTCCGGTCCTTTAAGAGTGCCTATATCTTCTCTGAGTCTAAGTGGGTGAGCTGGTGTACATCTTTGACATAAAGGTGGGCTTTTTGAAATTGTAAACTTGGCTCTGTAGGATCCCAGAGTTCTGTATCTGTCTCCTCAGATGATAAGTTGCCTGAATGTTCCGGTGCGGCCAAGTCTCCTGATTGTTGTTCCCCCTGGTGTGGAAAAAGTTAACACAGTCACTCCATTTAGGGCTGCCAATTAAGCTTCCTCATCTGCCCTTCTTTTTCCAACCGCCAAGGGTTCGTTTCCCTTCTGGTGCCCTGGGCAGTGCACTATAGCTAGTGCCTTAGGGCCCTGCACTGCTGAGAGAAGTTGGAGGATCTCATCTTTGTTCTTTATTTCTTTCCAGGTGGAGGTTAATAACCCCCTTTGATGGGAAATAGCCCCGTGCACATTTGCAGTGGCAAATGCATAGCGGCTATCAGTGTATATGGTGGCCCTTTTGCCTGTTGCTAGTTCCAATACTTTCGTAAGGGCAATCAGTTCTGCTTTTTGGGCTGATGTCAGTTCTGGGAGACCAGAGGAACAGATGACATTAATTTTGCTAACTACTGCTTCTCCAGCCCACCGCTTACCATCTTGGAGGAAGCTGCTGCCATCCATAAACCATACAACTTCAGGGCAAGGCAGTGGCTGATCCTTCAAGTCTCGTCGTATACTGGTTTCCTCTGCCAGTATGTGTTGACACTCATGAGCAACGGGTCTTGATGATTCTTCTGGCAGCAGTGTAGCCGGGTTGAGTGGAGCAGCGGGTCCCAGCGTGATTCTGTCTTTGTCAAGCAAGAGGTTCTGGTAGTGGGTTATTCTAGAGTTTGATAGCCACATCTCTGGAGGCTGACAGATGATGCACTCCAGAGCATGGGGGACTATAATCGTTAGCTTCTGTCCCAACGTTAATTTATCAGCATCTTTTATTAGAAGGGCTGCCGCTGCTATAGCTCTTAAGCAATGGGGTGACCCACTAGCCACTGGGTCCAGTTTATTTGATAAGTATTCTACCGGCTTTTTCCAAGGTCCCAAAGTCTCAGTGAGCACAACCCGTGCTAATCCTTTCTTTTCCTCGATGTAGAGACTGAAGGGTTTTTCTATATCTGGGAGTGCTAAGGCCGGAGCAGATAGCAGCACCTTTTTTCTGACATTATCAAAAGCTTGTTGGTGCTCAGGGGTCCATTGGAAGTGGGCATCCCCCTTTATCAGCGGGTATAAAGGGGCAGCCAGAGACGCGAACCCAGGAATCCATAACCTGCAAAAGCCGGCAGTCCCAAGAAACTCCCTGAGTTGTCTCTTATTAGATGGGGGCAATATCTGCACAAAGGTTCGTTTTGTGGGCTCAGTGAGCCATCCTTTGCCACCCCTAAGAGAATAACCCAGGAAGATTACTTCTTGCTGACAAATTTGGGCCTTTTTGGCAGAAGCCCTATATCCAAGCCGAGCAAGCTTGGAAAATAATGCTTGGGTCCCAGACTCATAGTTCTCTTTGGTGTCGGCTGCCAGTAGCAGACCATCCACATATTGGAGTATGGTGACATCGGGGTGTGCAGTTTTGAAGTCATTGAAGTCCTTGTGGAGGGGTTCATCAAAGAGAGTGGGAGAGTTTTTGAACCCCTGTGGGAGTCTAGTCCAGGTTAGTTGGACAGATGTTCCTTTTTCGGGGTCTATCCACTCAAAAGCAAACAGCAACTGAGTGTCCTTATGTACGGGCAACCAAAAGTGAGCATCTTTTAAGTCTAGCACAGTGTACCATTCCTGTTCCAGATTCAGAGCGCTAAGCAAATTATATGGATTCGGTACAGTGGGGTGAATGTCCTGCACTCTGTTGTTGATCTCTCTTAGGTATTGAAGCGTCCGGTAGTCCCCAGTTCCTGGCTTTCTTACTGGTAGCAGGGGGATATTCTAGGACAAATGACAGGGCCTTAAGACCCCAAAAGCCAGGTATTTCTGAATATGGGCCCTTATCCCATCCTTAGCTTCTTTGATTAGAGGATATTGTTTAACACTGATTGGAGAGATAGAGGCTTTTAATTCTACTACTATTGGAGGTTGTTATATGGCTAGACCTAACCCAGCAGTTTCTGCCCAGGCATTAGGATAATCTTTTATCCATTTCTGGGGTAGTTTGCCTGTTTGATCAGTCCTAGGAGGCACGAAGTGTTGATGTTCATCTTCTACGGATGTTGTCAAAGCCATGACTATGGGAGTTTTTACTGAAGGCTTTAGAAACTCCACTTGGGGACCATCAGGGTTAAAGGTTATTCTAGCCCAGAGTTTGGTAAGCAGATCCCAGCCCATCAATGGGGCTGGGCATTCTTGGATTACTTGGAAAGCGTGGTGGACTTTTCCATTTCCTAGGTCCATAGTCCTCTTAGTTGTCCCAGCCCAATATCTACTGCCATTAGTACCTTTAACAGGGGACCATTTATTTGATAGGGGGCCCAGTGGGGTCTTAAAGGTTGATTATACTGCTCCTGTATCCACTTCAAAGTTCACTGGGGTCCCCTCCACTTTAAATGTTACCCTGAGCTCGGAGAGGGGATCCGAGCCCCGACTTTCCTAGTCCTCTTCTAGAGTCAGCACGGCGGACTGGCATCTCTGCTTCTTTCGGGGGCACTCTTTGGCCTAGTGTCCTGTTTTCTTTACAGTAGGCACACTGATCTGAGGCCAGGGGCAGCCATTGGCGGGGGCCCAGGTATCCCTTTCTGACTCCCTGCTTTTTAACTTCTGGCATATTTGGTGCTCTGACCAGAACCTTAGTCAATGCTTTAGTCTGCCTTTTGCTCCTTTCATCCTCCTTTTGTTCCCTTTCCGTCTCTCTCCTCTGTTCCCTTTCCTCCTCAGTTTCTCTCTTATAATATACTTTCTCAGCATCTCTTACTAAATCTCTCAAGGTCTTATCTTGTAATACATCTAGACGTTGTAACTTTCTCTTAATATCTAGGGCAGCCTGCTCGATAAAGGCCATTGCAACAGATGCTTGTTCATCCTCTGCCTGAGGATCAAAAGGAGTATATTTCCTATATGCTTCCATAATTCTCTCCAGAAACATAGAGGGAGACTCATTAGGCCCTTGGATAATCTCTCTTACCTTGGCCAAATTAGTCGGCCCTCTGGCGGCCACTCGGAGACCCGCTATTAGAGTCTGGCGATAAGTGGACAGATGCTACCTACATTTAAAGGTGTTTGGGTGCCAGTTGGATCGGTTCATTGGCCCGTAGGGACGGAGAGGAAGCATCATAGGGGCTTCCGAGTTTTCTATTATCCGTCACCGGCGGGTTCCTTTAGGTGGCCCAGCTTCCTCCAGGGGAGGAGGGGTTGCTGCTGCTGCAGAGAAGTCCCCTGGAGTGCTTGGGTCTGGCCCAATTGCCTCTAGCGGCGGAGAGGCTGACTCAGTGGCGAGAATATCATCTGGAACGTGTTGGGGGTTGGAGAGCGAGGGTAGAGGATAAGGAGTGGAAGGAGTGTCCAGTCTTGTGACTCAGGGAGAATGAAAGGAAGAGGGGGAGGAGTGGAAGGTTTGAATGATAGGATGCTGGGGGAAGGGGTATATGGCTGTTGATCTGGGTGGCCACGTGGCCCCAGCTGAAAGACAATATCTCTGACTTTTCGGATTAGAGGGAAGTAGAAGGATCCTTCTGGGGGGCCACCTGACTCTGAGAATAGGCCATTCTGAAGCACAGAGAATCTGCCAGGTACGGCATTTTACTGAAAAAGAAAGATTCTGGGCCCTTGAGCGGACATCAGTCCAATGATCAAGTGTCAGGGACAGAGAAGTGGAAGTGCTTTGTCCCATAATGAGAGTTACTCAAACAGGGACAGTGAAGACACAAACGCAACACAGACAAAGACAAACAGTAAACGTTTAACATGAGTCCAAGACAAAGATTAGAACTGAGTAACTGCCAAAACCTGATGGGTTAGACAATAAAGACAGTCGGAAAACTCAACATGAGTTCAGAACAATGACCAAAACTGAGTAGCCGGCAAAACCTGATGGGCTGGCGAACCGAATCCTGAAGCAAAATATAAACGAGTTGAAGAAATTAGTATTCCTTGATTTCTCTAGTCCTCTGGAGTGTCCCCCAGGAACGTGGCCTGTAGCTCTGTGACACATCTGTCAGCCACCATCAGAGAGAGCTAATGCTCTTCACTGACAGCCACTTTGCCAATCCATAACCTGAAACCCAAAACCAGAAAGAGGTGCCTTACTTACCCCGAGAGGAGTCCATTGGGGTCTTTTGTCCGCCGCTGCCGGATATCTCACCTGGGGCCTCCAGATGAATAGGTGGGGCGAACGTCAGAGAAAAAGACCACCAAGAGGCTTTCTCATGCAACAGCAAAGGTTTTATTGGGGGTCCAGCATGCTGGGGCTCAGAGCTCACTTTAGAGGAGCAAAGAACAAAGAGCCCTGAGAACAACTTGAGCAGAGTTTATATACATTCCTTAGAGAGGGCAGGGACTTTACATACATGATAGCCTCCTTTAGCAATTCATCATATACCATGGGAAAATCAAATAACAACTCTAAAGCATGATTAGCACTTTCATTTGCGGGAACAATTCGGGCAGGGGGTGATTGGTCAGCCCTAAGAAGGGGTATACATTTAAACTGATTGGTTGAATACCTGAGATGTATACTTGCTGAGCTGCAGGGATTCTGGGAAAGGGTTGTTAAGTAACTAGGTAGTCAGGGAAGATTTCAACACACATCTAATGGGCAGATCCGGGAATTGTCTAAACTGCCACAGGAAAGTGCAGCTTGGAAAGTTTACAAACCTGGTTCTTTACATTTCAATTTCAATTTCAATTTCTTTTATTCTTTCAGAACCTTACAGAGAAAGGCAAGAGGCTTAATCCACAATGACTGCTCTTTTGGCCATTTTGGTTTTGGATGCACACATGGGATCTTTCTTTCGATCCATCTGGTGCTGATAATCTAAGTCACAGCCTCACACAGGGCCAAGAGGCTAATTAAGACACAACCAATTTCAAAGCAATTACTACTCTGAGGTCAGTTACAGAACTCAGTCTCTGAGGAGAATCACACCAGTGTTCAAGGCTAGGTGCACCCAGTCATCTTTTCCAACCACCACATAAATGACCACAATTAAAACCAAAACAATTCCACATGGCCCTCATCTTCTTCCATAGAGTCACTCATCATAACCTCTGGCTGGAGGATTCCTTGAATGGCGCAGCTCAAGAGAGTGTCCAAAATAAGCTTCCTTGCCCCTCATTTGCCTAAACTCAGGGTGGCCTGGACACCCTTCCTGTGAACTAGGATTGATCACATACGTCTGCCGCTAATACTGCTCTACTTCTCCAATTAGAGGCCTACTGACTGTCAGGTATAAATTCCTTATGTGATTTGGATTCATGATTAAACCCAAGCACCTCTGAAGAGCTTGGAAGAACTCATTTGACCCAAAAAATCCCTATACTCCCTTGAAGAAGGTCAGGAACCTAACAGAGGAAGGCAAGAGACATCATCCACAATGACTTATGTTTTTGCCATTTTGGTTTTGGATGCACACATTGGATGTTTCTTTAGATCCATCAGGCGCTGAAAATCTAAGCCATAGCCTCTCACAGGGCCAAGAGGCTGATTCAGACACATGGCTTTCCAAAGCAATTAAGCAAAGAGCCACAGGTGATGCCCATTCATTTCCATTTGAAAACTGTTTCCTTCAGGCTTCACCAAGGGGTGGCCTGAGGCAAAGACCTTCCTGACATTCAGGGCAAAAGATCAATAGGTTAGCAAAAGGCCCAAAACAGGGTTTCTCCACTGAGGCTTTTCTGGTCACACTGATATCTGAGTTTTCTGAGATGCTCCAATTCCCTCCAGCTATCCAGAACATAGCCATGTCGCAGAGTTTGGAGGTGGTACATATTTTGGACACAAAACCATGAACCTATTCTGGAGAGTGGCCAAAATTCAGGAAGAAAACAGAAACTTAGTAAGATAGTAGGTGTTGCCCATCGATAAGGCAACCTGCAGTCCATTACTAAAATGGACAGGATGAATGCTGGGAAGCTTTCTACTAGACAGGACACATCCATTGATGCATTCTCTTTTCTAATGTCTACAACCATGGACACAGTGGGAGACACAGACACAGAAACACTTGCCTTGTCAAAGTTCTTTCTAGAAATAGTCCACTCCAAACCAAACACACCGCCTTTCCTACCTATTCTCAGAACATGAGACAAAACCACAAACTCACACACACACTCAAAAAGGCACCTCCTTCCCCCAAGTAAGTCTGTGACTATCCAGAGTGTCCTTTGACTGGTGGGCCATTTTATGTTCCCCTGAAAAGGCCTGTCTTGTCTTAGATCTGGTCTCCTTGTCAAACACTGTGAAGTTGTCAGGAGCCTGTTCTGACCACTACATGCTTTCTCAGGGAAGGCCCGTCTTCAGAACTCTCCTCGCATTTGGCCATCCTTACATCAGTAGGTACCAAAAAAGACAGACTCTGTCCTTGGTAAATCCAAACATGTGAGCCCACTGGGACTGAGACTGGGACTGGCTCTGTGTGCCTGGCTTCCTGGATCCCAAATTCAGAGAGTTCCATCACCAAGGAAGTGAGGTAGGTCACTTATTTCAAGAATTTAATGAGTTCACTGCCTTGGCAACCACTTTGTTATAACAGTTGCTTCCAAGGGTCCCATGAGATGGAGGATACCCTACTTCCTCTGACACTTTCACTAGTTAGAATGGTATATCAACCATATGGAACCAGAAACAGCTCTCCACATTGTCCTGTTTTGGTCCATATTCTCTCCATTAAGAATAGAGAGGCTGATTCAGACACAACCCTTCATCCTGACAAGGTTGTTTGCCATGGAAGATGACTTTTGCTCTCTCATGTCCTACATAGCTGCCTAATACTTCTCCAGGGATCATTTCTGCTTGGACCATTGAGTTTCTAAGCAGGTGGAAGATCCCCTACATTCCTGTATTGTAAGACAAACTCTGTCCCTGCTCTTCTGTAAAGGTAGATTGAGGGAACAGTGTATGGTTAGGGTTAATAACAGGTTCGATTTTGGTGAGAAGTCATTCTGTTGGATGAATAATGGTATTGGGAACCTGCGATATTTACAAGAATATATAGGTAAAATATAAGTATGGAAACAGAAATCTAGGTATGATTTGAAGCCCAGAAAGACATTGGGACCTTCATTGGGATACTTAGCTTTGAATTATGTTCTGCACAGATGTCTCAGATAAATCGATATACAATGTTATAGGACCTTGTACCTTGGATGATTGAATGTCGAAGAGAACATCCAGGATAAAAGGGATAGTTGGTAGTATTAGGAAGACAGTTTGTACGTTTAAAAAGAAGAGTGAGTATAAGTTTTGGACCAAAAATTCTTTAGCAATAGGGTTTCGGGAAGAGAGTGAATATGAATGTCAGAACGTGTGAAGAATCAGTCACAATGATGAACTGGGGAAAATATGTAGGAAAGCAGATATCCATAGAGACATTAGGAAATCATGCAAAGTGTAAAGTGAGTGATTGGATTAGACATTTTCAATATGATTGAGTTTCAATATATAATCTTAGGAAAAAACAAAAATGTAGTCCCCAAAAAGATTGACAAGTGGGAGCATTAGGCAGCCTGGACATGGATGTTTTTAGTAATCCATGTTCATTTTCCATTTAGACTTTGGTACAATCATAAGTGTGATGTTTGCATTTTCTGACCAGAATATTACTGTGATAAAATGTATATGTGGATCAGGTAACATGAGTATTTCTTCCACCATTTCTTGGAGCCATATTTTGAAGATGTATAAATTAGTATTGTGGGTAAAAATAGATGTACCCTGTGTCTATGAATATAGAGATAATGCATGAATAGAGCGTAGTGTGAATAAATAATATTACTTGTTCCAACTTTAAATAATGGATTAAATTGATATCTAAAAATATTCAGGAAATCTTATATTGATATACATACATTCATTTCAACCAGTAATACATCTAATGGTAATATTAGGGTTGTGGTTTACCCTGAAGTGTGTGTGAGTTTTGCTTCAAACTGATTATGGAAATCAAATATAATATTTTTGGAAAGAAGTCTCATGAAAAGACCAGTCAAGAAACATGGAGGAATACTTGTGTTCTGAAGCAGGAAGTGATTGACATTGAAACAAATGTCTAAAAATTTGTGAACTTGTGGATAAAATATATATCCTACGATGTGCATAAACTGCAGAAATAGTAATGTACCATTGTTGAATAAAAATGAACGTCAAATTATATGTCATGTCCCATAGGAGTCTACTTGCGTTGATATTAAACTGGGTCAGTTACTCTAGAAATATTAGGATTTGTGTGCAGCTTTCACTGAAGTCAGTTTTCAGTACTAGGAAACAAATATATATTTCAAGTTGATGAATAATTCTGAGAATAATCTTGTGAAAAATCGATTATAAATCTAAATACATCAACATGAATAAATTTAGGGAGTATATATAAGACACATATATTTCATATTTTGAAAAATCTGGAGAGTATGTATATATATATATATATATATATATATATATATATATATATACACACAAAACATACACACAGACTATAAAAAGTAGCAATACATATGCTAATCGAAATTCATCATTAAATATATACAATTCACATATGCAAAAATAATTATTTTACTGAACATGGATTTTTGTATAATGTTTTTCTATTAGGAAGCTCACCCATAGGTTGAATTTTCAATTTCAACAGCGTTTAGGAGGAGGGATCTCTTCTCACAATTTGTATCTTCCAAGTCAGACAACACAAAAAAATTAACCTGTGATACCAGGTAGGATTCTATATGTGCATATAAATATACATGTGCTGAATAGTCTATAGAGAAAGGGAGACAGGAATTCACATATTAGTTAATTTTAAAAACACATGGAGAATTATTTTAACCAAAAATTGACTAGATTTATAACACCTACCCTTTATCATGTAAAAGGCAAGTCCAAATATACACCATGCCTCCACTGAACTGCATGTATTTCTATTTTGTTTTGGTTATTTTTCCTCCATCATATTAGGATTAGTAGTCAGAGTCTAGTAGGGTATGGGTTAGTGTCATGGTTTCAGTATTTTGATTGGAAAATAAGAAAATGAATCCAATGTGTATGCAAATATGTGCCACACAAAAATATTCCCACTCTCATCCAGAACAATGAATTGCCATTACCTTCACCCCAAATAAGACACAATTAGAGGAGAAGAGTTAGAAAATCTGTGAATACATATATGGAATGGAACATAATCAGGAGTTCACAACCTTGGAGGTGGTAGAGGAGTTTCCAAAAGTTAGGGTCAGGGTAAACACTCCACAAACATGGAGCTCTGCTGGCCTAAAAACTTCTTGAGAAACTGTCTCTGAGTTCGGGCACTTGAAATATATGTTGTTGTCAGGAGCTTTAGCTTCATTTGTAGTGAGACCATCAAAGATGGGTCTGCATCTATGTGACCTGGAGAACATGGTTTCTTTTTTTTTAATGAACATAAGGGAGCAGTGCTGAATTCTCTCTTTGTAGGTAAACTGTGGCCACTCGGGTCTAAGTGTCTCCCCATGTGGACTGTGAAGCCATTTGGTCATCCTCCACTTTTTGTGGTGTTTCTTGCTGCTGCACTGGGAGTATGGTATTTACTTAACGAAATACAATGAGTTCAACTGGGACAAAATGCTAGAGTGAGTTCTGTCATGTGTGGTGGGTCAGGTTCTCCAGGAGAATGCACCAACAAGTCTTCTATCCAACATAGCTTGTCCCCTTGACCATAGCAACCTGTTTCTTAAAATTGACGTTAAACCTCTCCATATAACGAGATGCCTTTACATATAAGGGTCTGCTGGCTACACTATTTCAGTCACAAGCCATTTGGAAGCCAATGGAAGATCCACATGACCCCACCACAGATATTTTATCACACATCTGCACACCACTGCTCTAGGCCCACTACTCAGCAGGCTCCAACTTACTGGCATCTCTGTTCTACACCATTTTCATAAAACCAAGTCAATTAAGCCATTGTCTGGTACACTCATGATCAGAAACAGGACATCCAAAGATTCTCCAGTGCCACCTGGTCATAGGAATTTCAAATATATCATGGTATTTATCTGAGATTAGGAAGATAGACGGTAGGATTAAAAAGAAGGGTGAGTAAAGGATTTGGACATTAAGTTCTGCTTCTCCAATTTGACGCGTATTGTCATGCATGGGCGACTCTCATGCCTGACCTCCGAAAATCCCAACACAATTCATAGCAATACATCTCTAAGGTCATTTCCAAAACTCCGTTTCTAAGGGGAATCACACCAGAGTTCAAGCCCAGGTGGACCCATTCATCTCTTCCAACCGCCACACAAGTGACCACAATTAAAAACAAAACACTCCCACATGGCCCTCATTTTCTTCCATGTAGACACTCATCATAATCCCTTGCTAGAGGTTTCCATGAGGGACACAGTCCAAGACAGTGTCCAAAATAAGCTCCCTTCCCCCTCATTTGCCTAAAGTCAGGGTGGCCTGGGCACCCTTCCTGTGAACCAGGAGTGATCAAATAGGCCTGCCATTAATGCTGCTCTGCTTCTCGAATTTGAGGCCTACTGACTGTGGGGTTTAGATACTTTATGTGAATTGGAGTCATGAGAAAACCCAAGAATCTATGGGCTTCCCTCTGCAGGGCTTTGAAGAACCCATTTGAGTGAGTCTAGGAGTTGGACCAAAAGTTCTTTAGCAATAAGGTTTTGGTGAGAGAGTAAATGTAAATGTCAGCACATTTGAAGGGTCATTCCCAATGATGAACTGGAGAAAAGGTATTTGAAAGCAGATATCAATGGAGACATTAGGAAATCAGGCAAAGTACAAAGTGAGTGGTAGGATAAGACATTATTAACAGGGTTGAGTTTGAATATATAATCTTAGGAAGAAACAGATATGTAGTCACCAATAGGAATAATATTTGAGAGCATTAGGGAACCAGGACATGGATGTTGTTAGTAATACATGCTCACATTCAATTTAGGCTTTGGTACAGTCATAAGTGTGACCCTTGCATTTTGTGTCAGGAATATTACTGTGATGAAATGTATATGTATATCAGGTGACTAGAGTATTTTTTCCACCATTTCTGAAAGCAATATTTTAAAGACTTATAAATTAGTATTGGGGATACAAATACATAGACCCTGGGTCTATGAATATAGAGATGATGCCTTAATAGACCATACTGTGAATAAATAATATAACAGGTTCCACTTTTAATATTGGATTGAATTGATATCTGAAAATACATAAGAAATTTTATGTTGATATACAATCATTCATTCCAAACAGTTATACATCTAATGGTAATAATAGAGTTATGGTTTATCATGATGGGTGTGTGAGTTTGCCCCAAAAGTGATTATGGAAATCGAAAACAATGTGTTCAGAAAGAAGTCTCATGAAAAAACCAGTCAAGAAAGCTGGAGGAATACATGTGTTCTGAAGCAGGAAGTGATTGAAAGTGAAACAAATGCCTATAAATTTGCTAAATTGTGGAAGAAATATATATCGTATGATGTGCATAAAATGAAGAAAACTAATATACCAGTGTTGAATAAAAATGAACGTCAAAATAGACATCATGGAACATAGGAATCTACTTGCACCGATGTTAAACTGGGTAAGTTACTGTAGAAATATTAGCATTTGTATATACCATTCACTGAATTTAGTTTTCAGTACTAGGAAACAGATATGTAGTTCAGGTGGATGAATATTTCTGAGAATAATCTTGTGAAAAGTTGATTAGAAATCCAAATATATGAACATTAATGAATTTAGGAGTGTATAATAAGACACATATATTTTACATTTTGAAAAATCTGGAGAATATATATATATATATATATATATATATATATATATATATATATATATATATACACACACACACACAAAACCCACACAGAGCAATTAAAAGTAGCAATATATATGCCAATCAAAATTCATCGTGAAATTTATATGATCCACATATCCAAAAATATTTATTTTACTGAACATGGATTTATATATAATGTTGTTCACCTAGGAAGCTCCCCCATAGGTTGAATTTTCTGTTCCACAATTTGTATCTGTCAAGTTGGCCACCTCACAAGTATGTACGTGTGATACCAGGTAGGATTCAATATGTGCATATACAAATACATGTGCTTAATAGGCTACAGAGAAAGGGAGACAGGAATTCACATATTTGTTAACTTTAAAAACACACGGAGAACTACTTCAATTAAAAATTGACTAGATTTATAACTCCAAACCTATGTATTGCAAAAGGCAAGCCCAACTATACACCACCCCTCCTCTGAACTGCTTGTATTTCTATTCTGTTTGAGTTATTTTTCTCCATCACATTAGGATTAGTAGTCAGAGTCTAGCAAGCTATGGGTTAGTGTCAGGGAATCAGTATTTCGAATGGAAAATTGGAAAATGAACACAATGTGTATGCAAATATGTGCTACACAAAAATCTTCTTATTCTCTTCCAGAAAAATTTATTGTAATTAACTCCGCCCCAAGTAATACAGAATTAGAGAAGAAGAGTTAGAAAATCTGTGAATACATATCTGGAATGGAATATGCTCAGGAGTTCACAACCTTGGAGGTGTTAGAGGAGTTTCCCAAAGTAAGGGACACAGTAAACATTTCTCAAATGTGGAGCTCTGGTGCCCTAAAGACTTCTTGGGAAACTGCCTATGTGGTTGGGCACTTGAAATATATATTGTTTTCAGGAGCTTTTGATTTCTTTCTAGTGAGACCATCAAAGCAGGGTCTGCATCTATGTGACCTGGAGGACATGGATTCTTATTTTCCAATGTACATGAGGTAGCAGTGCGGAATTCTCTCTTTGTAGGTAAACTGTGGCCATTGTGGGCTAAGTGTCTCCCTGGGGGACTGTGAAGCCATTTGGTCATCCTCCAATTTTCATGGTGTTTCTTGCTGCTGCACTGGGACTTTGGTATTTGCTTCACGATATACAAGGAATTCAAATGGGACACAGTGGTGGAGGAAGTTCTGTCTTGTGCGGTGGGTCAGGGTTCTCAGGAGAATGCACCAAGCAGGCTTCTATCCCTCATAGCTTGCCCCCTTGTCCATAGAAACCTGGTTCTGAACATTGCCCTGAAACCTCTCCATATAACAATATGCCATTTCATTGAACATTCTGCTGGCTGCACCATGTCAGTCACAAGCAATTTGGAAGCTAATGGCAGATTGACATGGCCTCACAAAGATGTTTTATCATACACCTTCCCACCTCTGCTCTAGGCCCACCACTCAGTAGGCTCCAACTTACTGGTATCTCTGTTCTACACCATTTTTATGAATCCCAGTCAATCAAGGCACTGCCTGATAGATTCATGAATGATGTAGGACATCCAAATGTTCCCAGTGCGACCAGGTCATGGGAAATTCAAAAATTTCATGGTATTTATCTAGGCATTTTTCAAGGATGAAGTTGGAGGCACTGTGGGTTTTAATTCATTCGGGAACCATTAAATGGTGAGGATGCTCATTTCAATGAACGCTATCGAGAACTCTCACAGGCAAGACTTTCCAAAGAGTGGCCAAAAGGTCACATGAAGCCAGGCTCATTGAGGTCTACAATGTGAGGTCCATGTTTGTTTTGATTCTCAACTATGGCTGACATGCCTTTAAGAATAAAATCATGTGATATCCTGGCTGAGATTCCCAGTGCTCTGTGGAAAGGTACCCTGGGCCTATATCTCAGTTTCCATGGGCGACTCTCATGCGTGTCCTCCTAAAATCCCAACACAAGTCATGGCAATACTTCTCTGAGGTCAGTTTCAGAACTCACTCTCTAAGGGGAATCACGCCACTGTTCAAGCCCAGGTGGACCCAGTCACCTCTTCCAACCGCCACACAAATGAAAACAATTGAAACCAAAAAAAATCCCACATGGCCCTCATTTTATTTCATATAGACACTGAACATAACCTCTTGCTAGAGGTTTCCATGAGGAGCACAGTACAAGACAGTATCCAAAATAAGCTCCCTTGCCCCTCGTTTGCCTAAAGTTTGAGTGGCCTGGACACCCTTCCTGTGAAACAGGAGTGATCCAATAGGCCTGCATTTAATACTGCTCCACTTCTCCAATTTGAGGCCTACTGACTGTGGGATTTAGATTATTTATGTTTATTGGAGTCATGATAAAACCCAAGCACCAATGGTCTAGCCTCTGCAGGGCTTTAAAGAACTCATTAGACCCAAAGGATCCTTATTCTCACTTGATGGAGGTCAGGAAACTTACAGAGAAAGACAAGAGAATTCACCCACAATGACTGCTCTTTTGGCCATTTTGGTGTTGGATGCACACATGGGATCTTTCTTTACATCCATCAGGTGCTGACAATCTAAGCCACAGCCTCACACTGGGCCAAGAGCCTGATTCAGACACATCCCTTTCCAAAGCAATTAAGCAAAGAGACACAGGTGATGCCCATTCATTTCCATTTGAAAACGGTTTTCTTCAGGCTTCACAAACGGGTTGGCCTGAGGCAAAGTCCTTCCTGACTCAGGGGAAAAGAACAATTGTTAAGCAAAAGGCCCAACCACGGTTTCTCCACTGAGATGTTAGTAGTCACACTGATATCTGAGTTTTCTGAGATGCTCGCCATTCCCTTCAGCTATCCAGTATATGGCCATGTGACAGAGCTTGGTGGTGGTACATATCTTGGACACAAAACCATGAGCCTATTCTGGAGAGTGGCCAGAA
Organism: Callospermophilus lateralis; assembly: GCF_048772815.1. Taxonomy (NCBI): domain Eukaryota; kingdom Metazoa; phylum Chordata; class Mammalia; order Rodentia; family Sciuridae; genus Callospermophilus; species Callospermophilus lateralis. Next base: position 432,315 of record NW_027512508.1, on the reverse strand, counting down.
TTCAGGAAGAAAACTGGAACTTAGGAAGATAGCAGGTGTTACCCATTGATTATGCAAGCCCTGGTCCATTCATTAATTGGGCAGGATGAATGCTCGGAAGCTTTCTAATAGACAGGACACATCCATTGATGCATTCTTTTTTTCTAATGTCTACAACCACGGACACAGTGAGATACACAGACATAGAAACACACGCCCTGTGAAACGACTTAGTAGAAACATTTCACTCCAAACCTCAAAACCGTCTTTCCTACCTATTCTCAGAACATGAGACAAAACCACAAACCCACACCAACACCCAAAAAGACACCTGCTTCCCTCAAGTAGGTCTGTGACTATCCAGAGTGTCCTCTGACTTCTGGACCATACTATGTTCTCCCAAAATGGCCTGTCCTTTATCAGATCTGGTCTCCTTGGTCAACTCTGTGAAGTTGTCAGGAGCTAGTGGTGAGCCACTACCTGCTTTCTCAGAAATGGTCCCTCTTCAGAGCTTTTCTGGTAATTGGCCATTCTCACATCAGTAGGTACCAAGAAAGATTGACTCTGTCCTTGGTAAATCCAAACAAGTGAGCCCACAGGGACTGTGACTGAGACTGGCTTGGATGCCTGGCTTCCTGGATCCCATGTTCAGAGAGTTCCATCACCACGGAAGTGAGGTGAGGTCACTTCCTTCAGGAACTGAATGAGTTCACTGGCTTGGCAACCACTTTGTCCTAACAGTTGCTTCCAAGGGTCACATGAGATGGTGGCTGCCCCAACTTCCTGTGACACTTTCACAAGTTAGATTGGTATATCAACCATAGGAACCTGGGAACAGCTCTCCACAGAGGCCTGGTTTGTTCCATCTTCTCTACATTAGGACGAGAGAGGCTGATTTGGACACAACCCTTCATCCTGGCCAGGTTGTTTGTCATGTAAGATGACTTTTACTCTCCCAGGTCCTTCATAGCTGCCTACATCTTCTCCAGAGGACATTTCTGCATGGACCTTTGAGGTTCTCAGCAGGTGGAAGATCCACTACATTCCTGTATTGTAAGACTAACTCTGTCCCTCCTCTCTGTAATGTTAGATTGAGGGGAAAGTGTACGGTTAGTGTTAATAACATTTTCGATTTGGGTTAGGAATCATTCTGCTGGATGAATAATGGTATTGGGAACCTGTGATATGTATGAGAATATATAGGTGAAATACATGTATGAAAACAGAAATCTAGGTAAGTTTTGAAGCCCAGAAGAGAATTGGGCCCTTGATTGGGATACTTAGCTTTGAATTAGGTTCTGCACAGATGTGTCAGATTAATCAATATTCAATGGCCTAGGACCTTGTACCTTGGATGATTGAATATAGAAGAGAACATCCAGTCAAAAAAAGATAGTCGGTAGTTAAAGGTTAATAAAATAGGTACTTGTCACTTCCTGTTTCTCTGTATGCTTAACAAAACACTTTTGAAATCTTGAGAACTCTTTGCTAATCTTGTTCCCAGAATGTGCTCTCCCCAACTGCCAAACTGCAGAATGTACTCCCTCACCCGTGTGCACGCATACTGCCCACTCACCCGGACCCATCAATAAACTTTCCTCCCTGCCCTCTCCAAGAAAATTATATAAACTCTGCTTAAGGTGTTCTCAGGGCTCTCATCTCTTTTCAATTGAGCTCTGAGCCCCAGCATGCTGGACCCCCAATAAACCCTTTGCTGTTGCATGTGACAATCTCTTTGTGGTCTCTTCCTCCAAGGCTTGCCCGACCTTTTCATATGGAGGTTCCACTGAAATCCAGCAGCGGCGAATGTGAGACCCCATGTGTCGTGGCTTTCACTATTTGTGTATCTTTCATTATGGGACAGAGCACTTCAATGCCTCTGTCCCTGACCATTGATCACTGGCCCAAAGTCCACATAAGGGCTCAGAATCTTTTTTATTTAGTAAAACACTGGACCTGGAAGACGCTCTGTGCCTCAGAATGACCCACCTTTCGAGTCGGATGGCCTCTAGAAGGATCTTTCTACTTCCCACTAATTTAAAAAGTTAGAGATATTGTCTTTTGGCCAGGGCCACATAGCCATCTGGATCATTCCGCCATATATCTTAACTTTGCAGGACCTCTGCAAATCTCCTCCTCCATGGGTGAAGCCTTTCCTTACCGCTGCCCCTGCTCCTACTCCTTCCCCCATGATCTCTCAAACCCTCTGCTCTTCTTCCTTCTCCACCCTCTGTTCTCCCTGAGTCACAAGATTTGACTCTACTGGATTCTCCTCCCCCTCCTTATCCCCTGCCCTCTTCCCCCAATCCCCAACACCCTCTAAGTGATTCCCCTGCTGCTGACTCAGCCTCTCTGCAATTGGTGGAGCACAGCACCCTCCAGATAGCTCCCCAGTGGCACACACAGCCCTTCCTTCCCTTGAGGAAGCTGGCCCGGCTATAGGAACTCGCCAGCAGTGAATAGTTGAAAACACTGGAACTCCCATGATGCTCCCCCTCCATCCCTATGGGCCAAAGATTGACGACGGCCATGGGGGAAAAAATGCAAGCCTACCAGTTTTGGCCATTCTCCTCTTCAGACGTACATAATTGGAAATATAACAATCCCCCTTTTTCTGAGCACCCCACCTGGCACACAGGTCTGGTTGAGTCATTGATGTTTTCACACTAGCCTACTTGAGATGACTGCCAACAACTCATAGGGACTGTCTTCATGACAGGGGATCAAAATAGAATACTCCTGGAAGCTGGAAAAAAATATCCTCTGACCAGATGCGTGACTGACACAACTTCCCAAGATAATCAAAGCCAGCTTTCCTTTGAACCAACCCAACTGTGGCGCCCAAATCTTTGAAGGTAGGGAGCATCTGTTCACTTATCACCGGGCTCTAATAGTGGGTTTCCGTGCGGCCGCTAGGCGACCAACTAATTAGGCCAAGGTAAGAGAGATTATTCAAGGGCCTGAAGAACCTCTCTCTATGTTTCTAGAGAGAATTATGGAGGCATATAGAAGATACACTCCTTTCAATCCTCAGGCAGAGGATCAAAAGTCATCTGTCACAATGGCCTTTATTGGGCAAGCTGCCCCGGATATTAAAAGAAAGTTAAAATGCTTAGATGGATTACAAGATATGACTTTGAGAGATTTAGTCAGAGAAGCTGAGAAGGTATACTTTAAGAGAGAAACTGAGGAAGAGAAGGGAACAAAGGGAGGATAAAAGAAACAAAAGACAGACTAAGGCGCTGACTAAGGTCCTGGTCACAACAACAAATAGGCCAGAAATTAAGAAACAGGGAGACAGGAAGGGATACCTGGGCCCACGCCAGAGGCCACTCCTTGCCTCAGATCACTGTGCCTACTGTAAAAAAAAGGACACTGGGCCAAAGAGTTCCCTAGAAAGAGACAGCCACTCCTGCCAGCCATTCTGACTCTTGAGGATGACTCCAAAAGTCGGGGCTAACATCCCCTCCCGGAGCTCAGGGTAACTTTTGAAGTGTAGGGGACCCCAGTATACTTTGAAGTGGATACAGGGGCAATATACTCAGCCCTCAAGGCCCCATTGGGCCATCTATCAAATAAAAGGTCTCTAGTTCAAGGGGCAAATGGCAGTAAGTATCGGGCTTGGACAACTAAGAGGACCATAGACCTGGGAAAAGGAAAATCCATCAATCCTTCCTAGTAATCACAGAATGCCTGGCCCCATTGATGGGCAGAGATCTGCTCACCAAGCTCTGGGCCAAAATAACTTTTAACCCTGAAGGCAACCAAGTGGGATTTCTAAATCCTTCAGTAAAAACTCCTATAGTCATGGCTCTAACTATGTCAGTAGAAAATGTACATCAACTCACTCAACTTTGTTCAAAGAAACTGCAGGTATTCCTGAAGGATCAAGAACAGAGTTTTCCACTGACCAAATCACAGCAAAAGGACTGAATGGGTAACAAAAGCCTGTCGGGTCCATCAATTGGTTTATGCTTACCCTTCCAAGCTTCCTGGAGGAAAGCACCTAGGAGGAAAAAGACCAGGACAATTCTGGGAAGTGAACTTTACTGAAATTAAGCATGCAAGGTATGGACTTAAATATCTCCTAGTCTTTGTAGATACATTTTCAGGATGGATTAAAGCCTTCCCCACCAAAAAAAAGAAAGAAAGAAAGAAAGAAAGAAAGAAAGAAAGAAAGAAAGAATGAAAGAAAAAGAAAGAAAGAAAGAAACAGCACAAATGGTGGTCAAGAAGATCCTGGAAAATTTTTTTCCAAGATACGACCTGCCTAAGGTAACAGAGTCTGATAATGGACCTGCATTCATGACCCAGGTACGTTAGGGGTTGGCCAGTACCCTGGGGATTACATTGTGCTTATAGACCACAGAGTGCAGGACAGGTAGAATGAATGAATAGAACCATTAAAGAGACCTTAATGAAATTAAGCTTAGAGACCGACATAAAAGATTGGACAATGCTTCTGCCTTATGCAATGTTTCATGCAAGAAATTTTCTCTCTGTTTCTTTGTGTAACCTCACCCACTATGAAATTCCCTATGGGGCCCCTATTCCAGTAAGGGACCTAACCCCAACTCTAAGACCTAACGATCCCTTCCACACCACCATGCTTGACAGACTTACAGCTGTTGAAAGAACTCAGCGATACCTGTGAAAACAGCTGGCCACTGCCTACCAACCTGGAGATGAGGGGACTCCACATCAATATCAAGTAGGAGACTTTGTCTATGTAAGACAACATCAGGTGTCATCCCTGGAACCCCACTGGAAAGGACCATACCAGGTTCTACTTATAACACCTACAGTGGTAAAGGTAGACAGAATCACTTCCTGGATCCTGGCCTCTCATCTCAAGCCTGCACCCTGTCCAGACTCTGCCTGGAAACTGGAAGAGACTGGTAACCCTTTCAAATTGTGTATTCGCCAGGTGGATGAAGCTATAGAGTCTCTCCTTGACCACCAGTAGTTCTAACCCTCATCAGCCCTTTCAGCAGCGATGGCTGATCACAAATCCTACTGGAGAAGAAGTATAATCTATCTCACATATAGCCCACTTTGGGACCTGGTGGCCATTTCTCCACCCAGACATTTGTTAGCTGGCTATAGGTCTTTCCTATTAGGATATCCCTGATGAAGAGGATACCACTAAAATTCCATTAAATACCTTTTGTACCATAAATAATGGAAACAAACATTATGGATGTCGGGACAGGTAAGCCAGGTGCAGGTTGGCTAGCCTAGATTACTATGTTTGCCCGGCAGACAATCAAAGCCACAAACAGCAACAGCTGTGTGGAGGAAAAGCCAATTTCTTCTGTAAGTCATGGGGATGTGAGCATACAGGGGCTTCCTGATGGAACCCGAACTCCTCATCAAATTCTGTACACAGCATTGGCCATATGACCAATTAGATAACCAAAACCCATGGCCCCCAGAGGGGTCTCTAGATCCTCAAATACTGTGTGACCTTTTTAACTTCTGCAAGTGCTCAAAAGGGTAAAAGGAGATTCCCCTATGTGGAGGCCTTTTCCCTCCTTCGCTCACATCCTGAACTATGCTTCTCCAATAGATCCTCACCCTCAGCCTTCATCTCCAGACTATCTGCTGTCACTCCAAACTCAGCAACCTGATTTCTTCCCTTCAATTACTAGATCAAAAACCCAAACCAACACCGGTTCTCAGACCATTGCCCCCTGGCTGAGAAGCAGATACTGAGGTACCCCTCCACCGACTCACTCCTCTCTTCTCTTGTCACTGCCCGCACTGGGTCCCACCAGGTCTTCTTTCCAGCTAACCCATAGCTCAAACCAGCTGAGGAGAGCCCTCAGACCCTTATCCAAATGTAATGAAAATGGCCTTTAAAGTTGCTCTTTCATCACTGAAAACAGGTTACTAAAAATTTAAAGTCCCTCACAGGCTTTGTGGATACTCACTCCCTTCTTCCCCTCTGCTCTACCTGTTCTACTGCTCAAGTTTTGTTGCTAGGAATATCCCAAACCCCTTTCCCATTATTCTTTTACATCTCTCCTTTCTCATTCTCAGATCCATGAAGCTGCTCTAAGCCCCGACTTCTCTGTCTCCCCCCTCTGTACCAGGCCCACAGAAAAGTTTTCACTGACCTTCTCCAGGAGTCTTCACCATGGCTGACTTTAGGACTTTCAGCAAAAAAGTCCCTATAAATGATTTCAGTGTAGATAACCTTCCTCATTTAATGTTGCCCTGTTCCACTTGGCCACTGGCAAAAAATAATCAGCACTCCTAAGCTAGACACCCCCTTACTAGTTTTTCACAAAATATGTGAACAATTCCTCTGGCCTTGAACTGGGGCTTCACAGAGATGGCAACATTTCTAAGATAAAGAAGTTACCATCTGGGCTCCATGGTAACAGCTGGCAGGGGGAAAAAAAGAAAGGGAAGTAAAAGCTCTCCCCCACCCAGTTGTCCTTCAAAAGTTAACTTGCCCAGAACAGAGAAAAAAAAAAAACAGAAACAAAAACAGCTTTTTGTGAACTTCTGCAGAGTGTGATCTTCTGAGCCACTTCTCTTACATGTTGGGTACAAAATTCTGAAACTACCTAAACTTGGAATTCAGAAGATTAATTGATTACAACCGAAGCAATGCCCTCTGAATCTGGGTGCAACCAAATAGGACTGTTTCACTGTCTTTGGTGCTATCTTAGGTGCCTTGCCTTGTCCGTCCCTACAACAGTATAATTCTATATACTAAAACATTGTTGATGTTTTCATGAAATGAAAAACGGATGTGATTAATTGTGTAATGGTGCATATGTTACCCAGAATGCTCTATCATGACGCAGGTTCATTTGAAGATCGAATAGGTGGGACATACAACCCGGTTTCACTGGGAACATATGTCCCTCACTTTAGCCATCCTATAAAGAATAGGAGTTGCCACAAGGGTGGGCACAGGAACCACTGCCCTGGTCCATGGGACACAACAAATGACCCAGTTAGAAGCAGAAATAGACCAAAACTTAAATATATTAGAAACCTCCATAACAGCTTTGCAGGAATCTTTAACCTCTCTCTCTGAAGTTCTTTTACAGAACAGTTGAGGGTTGGACCTCCTCTTCATGAGTGAAAGGGACCTTTGTGCTGCATTGAGGGAAGAATGTTGTGTGAAGTTGTCAGAAGCCAGTGGTGAGCTACTACCTGCTTTATCAGGAAAGGCCCCTCTTCTTAGCTTTCCTGTCTTTTGGCCATCCTCACATCAGTAGGTACCAAGAAAGACAGACTCTGTCCTTGGTAAATCCAAAAAAAGTGAGACCACTGGGACTGGGACTGGGACTGGTTGTGCTTGCCTGGCTTTCTGAATCCCACGTTTAGAGAGTTCCATCACCCAGGACGTTATGTGAGGTAACCTCAATCAGGAAGTGAATGAAGTCACTGCCTTGGCAACCACTTTGTCCTAAGAGTTGCTTCCAAGGGTCCCATGAGATGGAGGGTGCCCCTACTTCCTGTGACATTTTCACACGTTGGAATGGTATATCAACCATAGGCACCCGAGAACAGCTCTCCACACAGGCCTGGTTTGGTCAATCTTCTCTACATTAAGATGAAAGAGGCTGATAAAGACACATCCCTTCATTCTGACCAGGTTGTTTACCATGGAAGTTGAGTTTTCCTCCCTCAGGTCCTTCATAGCTGCCTATAACTTCTCCAGGGTATCATTTCTGCATGGTCCTTTGAGGATCTCAGCAGGTTGAAGATCCCCTACATTCCTGTAGTGTAAGACCAACTTTTTCCCTGCTATTCTGTAAAGTTACATTGAGGGAACAGTGTATGGTTAGGGTAATAACAGGTTTTATTTGGGATAGGAATCATTCTGCTGGATGAATAATGGTATTGGGAACCTGTGATATTTACAAGAATATATAGGTGAAATATAAGTATAAAAACAGAAATCTAGGTAAGATTTGAAGCCCAGAAGAGCATTGGGCCCTTGATTGGGATACTTAGCTTTTAAATATCTTCTAAACAGATGTCTCAGATAAATCGATATACAATGGCATAGGACCTTGAAAATTGGATGATTGAATGTAGAAGAAAACATCCACTCATATAGGCATAGTTGGTAGGATTAGGAAGACAGTCAGTAGGTTTAGGAAGAAAAGTGAGTATAGGATTTGGACAAAAAGTTCTTTAGCAATAGGGTTTGCGGTAGAGAGTGAATGTAAATGTCACCACATGTGAAGAGTCAGACACAATGATGAACTGGGGAAAATATATGGGGAAGCAGATATCAATGGAGATATTAAGAAATCAGGCAAAGTATAAATTGAGTGATAGGATTAGACATTTTCAACAGGGTAGAGGTTGAGTATAAAATCTTAGAAAGAATCAAATATTTAGTCACCAATAGGATTGACATTTGAGAGAATTAGGCAATCTGGACATGGATATTGTTAGTAATCCATGAACACTTTCCATTTAGGCTTTGGCACAGTCATAAGTGTGAACTTTGCATTTTGTTTCCAGAATATTACTTTGATAAAGTGCATATGTAGATCAGGTGACATCAGTATTTCTTCCACCATTTCTGTGGGCAATATTTTGAAGGTGTATAAATTAGTATAGGGTGTACAAATAGGTGTTCCCTGTGTCTAGGAATATAGATAAAATGAATGAATAGACCATACTGTGAATAAATAATATTACTGGTTCCAACTTTAAATATTGGATTGAATTGATATTTACAAATTTACAGGAAATCTTATATTGAGATACATACATTCATTACAACCATTTATACATCTAATGGTAATATTAGGTTTATGGTTTATCATGAAGAGTGTGTGAGTTTTGCTTTAAAAGTGATTATTGAAATCTAAAATAAAATGAAGTATCATGAAAAGACCAGTCAAAAAACATAGAGGAATACTTGTGTACTGAAGCAAGAAGTGATTAAAAGTGAAACAAAAGCCTATCAATTTGCAAAATTGTGAATGAAATATATATCCTATGATGTGCATAAACTGAAGAAATAGTCATGTAACAGTGTTGAATAAAAATGAAGGTCAAAATACACATCATGTCCCATAGGAATCTACTTGCATTGATGTTAAAGTGGGTCAGTTACTGTAGAAAAATTAGGACTTCTATGCACCATTCACTGAATTTTGATTTCAGTACTAGGATACAATATGTATTTAAGGTGGATGAATATTTCTGAAAATAACTTTGTGAACATTTGGTTATAAATCCACATTCATGAACATGAATGCATTTAGGGATTGTATAATAAGACACATATATTTTACATTCTGAAAAATCTGGAGAGTGTGTGTGTGTGTATATATATATATATATATATATATATATATATATATATATATATATATATATAAAGAGAGAGAGAGAGAGAGAGAGAGAGAGAGAGAGAGGCATTAAAAGGTAGCAATATATATGCCAATCGAAATTCATCATGAAATATATAACATCCACAGATCCAAAACTATTCATTTTACTGAACATGGATTTATGTATTATATTGTTCAACTAGGAAGCTCACCCATAGTTTTAATTTTCAATTCCAACAACGTTTAGGAGGAGTGACCTCTTCTAAAAATTTGTATCTGCCAAGTCAGCCATCTAACAAAAATGTACATGTGATACCAGGTAGGATTCTATATGTACATTCAAAAATACATGTGCTGAATAGCCTACAGATAAAGGGAGATAAAAATTCACATATTTGTTAACTATAAAACACATGGAGAACTATTTCAATTTAAAATTGACTAGATTTATAACACCTACCCTTTATCATGCAAAAGGTAAATCCAACTATACACCATGCCTCTCTAAACTGCTTGTATTTCTATTCTGTTTGGGTTCTTTTTCTCCATCACTTTAGGATTGCTGCAATCTGGCTGGGCACAATTCAGGAGCCACTTGTCAAAAGAAACTAAAATTACTTTTAGAACCACACATGACTAAAAATTAGCTCCTCGGGAAAAACCCTCAGAGCCCAACTGCCACTACTGGCTTCCCACAAGCTCTCAACCTCCACACTCCTTCTCTTGAGGTCGATTGGCTGGGTCGTGTGGGCAGAGCCCAAAAAGTCCCACAATGAGCAGCTCCGTTGTCTGAAAGGGTGGGGAAACAGCCCAATGGCATTACCACAGAGGAGCCAATCAGCTAGATATTGCTGGGGCTGCTGTGAGCCAATCATCAGCTTGCAGTCTGAAAGGGTGGGGAAACTGCTCAATGAGCATCTCCAATGAGCATCACCGCAGAGGAGCCAATTAGCTTGATGTTGCTGGGGCCGCTGTTAGCCAATCATCAGCCGGCAGTCTGAAAGTTTGTTTGGCCCCTTGGGCTGTGCCTCTCAACACCTCCCCCTCTCTGTTTAAACAACAAGCATGTGGCTTAGGGACCATGCCTGCCTTAGGTTGTCCAATAGTACATATGGTGCTTACCCATTATCGAATGAGCTGACCTCAAGGTATCAGCCTCCAGTCTTAGATTGGTACCATTGCAATTGGATCTTACCCGTCACTAGCTACAGGTCCAGTATACAGTCACACCTGTGGAGAGGTCTTTGTACCAGCGGGGGGTGAGGTTCTTTGTCTCACCTCTGTTGGCCCCCAAATTTTAGCTGAACGACCATGACAGCAGAAGGGAGGAAGATACACCAAGCCAATTGACGGCTCCTTTTGGAAAAATTGTACCACCGATGACATCATCAGCAAAAATACCCCAACACTACCACAAGTCAATTCACCAACATATTGTTCACAATGCATGCAGGTGAGTTCACAATGCATACAGGTGATACATAGTCGAGGCAAGTTCTGCAAGCAGTTCAGTGATGGCTATTGCAGAAGCTGTAGATTGGTTTTATCTTTGTCTTTACAGGCACTGGGATGAAGATAGGAATTTTGGCAATAATGGCCAAAGAAAAATTATGTAACATTCCAGAAGGTACTAAAAGAAAACAATTTTCTTAACAATTTACATTGTCTTGAAGAGAATTATTAAATATAATGAAAAGAAAAGGTGAAAGTAAACAAACAGATCTGTTAACCTCCTTTTTTGTACACATTTTAAAACAATCCTCAACAGGTGTTTACCCAATTTAAATTAAAACATTTACATCAAGTGTATAAAAATATATTTGGATCCATTTTTTCATGAGCGCTCATCATATATGATATATGGACATACGTACATTCAAACATATAACAAAAAAACACAAGTGTGCACACGTAATATAATACATACAACACATAACATAAGAGTAAAGGCCTTATAACATTTTACAGGTGAAATCTCCATTGCAATGTCTAAAAACTCTATAGTCCAAAAATAGAACTGATCAGCAAAACATTAACCTAGGTTCGTATGAGCTCAAAAAACAAAATAGAACTTCATGACATGGGAAAGGGTAATAATAAAATAGATATTGAAAAAAGCATCCTGGATTTGTCACAGATGTAAGAATTGCCAAACTGGAGTTCTGGATATCAGCTGTTATGGATTTGAGCCAAATCATATTCTTTTAATCTATAGAAATCGCTTTAGTTAGTCTCTCTGGAATCCAAATCGGCTGCTGTTCTCCCTGTGGAAACACACAAACAGACCTCCAACTCCAGACAATTACTGGGTCAGGACATTTCCATTGTCCTGTTAGAATATCCTTCCAAAGTACCTTGGGCTTATGTACATTTTTTGGACACATATGCCTTTCCACAGGAATAAGCCCTGATGAATCCAAATTTCCAAAGTTTAGAGTAAAAAGGGTTATTTTAAGTTTATCTTTGGGGAATATATACCCCTTCCCAATTCCTTTTTTTTTTTTGTTTAATTAGTACGTTTTAATAGTTTGATGAGCTCATTTAACTATGCCTTGTCCCTGCGGATTGTATGGGATTCCTGTTATATGAGTAATGCAAAATGATGAGCAAAATTCTTTAAAAGAGGTAAAAGTAAAACCAGGGGCAACATCTGTTTTTAACTGTTTTGGAATGCCCACAGTGGCAAAATTTTGTAAGCAATGAGCTATAACATCTTTAGTTTTTTTTCTCCGGCATGAAGGGAGTCCATCAAAAATTCAAAAGAAGTATCAACTGTAACATGCAAATATTTTAATTTTCCAAATTCTGGCAAGTTTGTGACGTCCATCTGCCAAATATGGTTAGGTATCAATCCTCTAGGATTGACTCCAAGATTAACTTGTGGTAAAATGGTCACACAATTTTGACATTGTTTTATTATTTGTCTAGCTTGTTCCTTAGTTATTTTAAAGCGCTTATGTATAGTATTAGCATTGACATGGAATTTTTTATGAAAATTTGTAGCTTCTTCTACTGTAGAGAAAATATGTATGTCATGCGTAGTTTTATCTGCTAAATCATTACCCAAACTAAGGGCTCCAGGCAATCCTGTATATGTCCTGATATGCCCTATAAAGGACGGATCTTTTCTGTCCGAGATTAGACTTTGTATAGTGGAAAGAAAAGAGAAAACAGGAGAGGAAGGGGAAATTTGTTTCTTCCTAAGATTATATATTCAAACTCAACCCTGTTGAAAATGCATAATCATATCACTCACTTTATACTTTGCCTGATTTCATAATGTCTCTAAAGATATGTGGTTTCCTGCATATTTTCACCAGTTCACCATTGTGACTGACCCTTCACATGAACTTATGTTCACTTTCACTCTCTAACCACAACCCTAATGCTCCAGAACTTTTGTTCCAAATCCTATACTCACTCTTCTTCCTAAACCAACTCTGTACCTAATTCTACCTACTATCCGTTTTTGACTGGATGTTCTCTTCAACATTCAATCATCCAAGCTACAAGGTCCGATGCCATTGTATATCTATTTATCTGAGACATCTGTACACAATGTAAATCAAAGTTAAGTATCCCAATCAAGGGCCCAATGCCCTTCTGAGCTTCAAAATTACCTAGATTTCGGTTTTAATTCATATATTTAACCTCTATATTTTTATAAATATCTCAGGTTCCCAATACCATTATTCATCCCGCAGGATTATTCCTAACTCAAATCAAACATTTTATTAGCCCTAAGAATACACTGTTCTATCAACCTAAATTTAAAGAAAAGCAGGGACAGAGTTGGTCTTACAATACAGGAATGTAGGGGATCTTCCACCTGCTGAGAACCTCCAAAGTCCATGCAGAAATGAATCCTGGAGAAGATATAGTCAGCTATGAAGGATCTGCGAGAGCAAAAGTCATCTTCCATGGCAATCACCCTGGTCAGGATGAAGGGATGTGTCTGAATCAGCCTCTCTCTTCTTAATGTAGAGGAGATTGACCAAACCAGGCCTGTGTGGATAGCTATTCCCTGGTTCCTAAGGTTGACATACCATTCTAACTTGTGAAAGTTTCAAAGGAAGTAGGGGAAGCCTCCATCTAATGGGACACTTGGAAGCAACTATTAGGACAAAATGGTTTACAAGGCAGTGAATTTATTCAGTTCCTGAAGGGAGTGACCTCACCTCACTTTCTTGGTGATGGATCTCTCTGAACTTGGGATACTGGAAACCAGGCACATAGAGCCAGTCCCATTCCCAGTCCCAATGGGCTCACTTGTTTGGATTTACCAAGGACAGAGTCAGTCTTTCTTTGTACCTACTGATGTTAGGATGGCAAAAGCAAGGAGAGCTCTGAAGAAGGGCCTTTCCTGAGAAAGCAGGTAGTGGCTAAACACTAGCTTCTGACGACTTAACAGAGTTGGTCAAGGAGAACAGACCTGAGACAGGACAGGACTTTTCAGGGGAAAATTGTGTGGCCCACCAGTCAGAGGACACTCCCTAGAGTCACAGACCTACTTGGGGGAAGGAGGTGCCAATATGGGTGTGGTTTTGGGTTTATGATTTTGTCTCATGTTCTGAGAATAGGTAGGAAAGGTGGTTTGTTTTTTGGGGTTGAACTGTTTCTAGTAAGACGTTTGACAAGGCGAGTGTTTCTATGTCTGTGTATCCCACTATGTCCGTGGTTGTAGACATTAGAAAAGAGAATGCATCAATGGATTTGTCCTGTCTTGTAGAAAGCTTCCCAGCATTCATCCTGCCCAATTAATGAATGGATTGCAGCTTTCCTTAAGGATGGGCAACACCAACGATCTTAGTAATTTTCAATTTTCTTTCTGAATTCTCGCCAATCTCCAGAATAGGTTCATGGTTTTGTGTCCAAGATATGTACCACCTCCAAGCTCTGTGACATGGCCATGTACTGGATAGATGAAGGGAATGGCGAGCATCTCAGAAAACGCAGATATCAGTGTGATCAGTAAACTCTCAGTGGAGAAACCCTTCTTTGAGCCTTTTGCTTACATAATGTTCTGTTGCCTTGAATGTCAAGAAGTTCTTTGTTTCGGACCACCCCTTTGTGAAGCCTGAAGAAAACAGTTTTCAGATCTAAATGAATGGGCATAACCTGTGGCTCTTTGCTTACTTGCTTTGGAAATGGATGTGTCTGAATCCAACTCTATGCCCTGTGTGAGGCTGTGTCTTAGATTCTCTGCAACTGATAGATCTAAAGAAAGATCCCATGTGTGCATCCAAAACCAAAATGGCCAAAAGAGCAGTCATTGTGGGTGAAGTTTCTCTCCGTCCTCTGTTAGGTTCTTGACGTCCATCAAGTGAGAATTGGGATCCTTTGGGTCAAATGAGTTTTTCAAAGCACTGCAGATGTGGTTGGGTTTTCTTATGACTGAAATTCACATAAAGAATCTACACCTGACAGTCAGTAGGCCTCAAATTGCAGAAGAAGATCAGTATTAATGGCAGGTGTATTTGATCAATCCTGGTTCACTGGAAGGGTTTCCAGGCCACCCTGACTTTAGGCAAATTAGCGGCAAGGGAGCATGTTTTGGACACTGTCTTGGGCTATGCCCCTCATGGAAACGTCCAGCCAGAGGTTATGATGAGTGTCTATATGGAAGAAGATGAGGGCCATTGGGGAGTGTTTTGGTTTTAATTGTGGTCATTTGTGTGGCATTTGGAAGAGATGACTGGGTCCACCTGGGCTTGAACTCTGGTGTGATTCCCCTTAGAGACTGAGTTCTGGAACTGAGCTCAGAGAAGTATTGCCATTAATTGTGTTGGGATTTTATGAGACCACGCATAAGAGTCGCCCTTTAAACTGAGATCTAGCATTGAAGTGCTCTGTCCCATAATGAAAGATCCACAAACAGTGAAAGCAATGACACATGAAACAGACAAGACAAGACAATAAAGACAGGCAATGGACGTCCAACACTGAGATCAGGACTGAGTAGCCGGCAATAACCAATGGGCTGGCAATACCGAATCCAAAACAAAATATCACTGAGTCGAGGAATCTATTATAACTAAATTTCCCAAGTCCTCTGCGGCGTCCTCGAGGAACGTGGCCTGTGGCTCTGTGACACGTCTGTCAGCCACTGTCGGAGAGAGCTCACACTCTTCATCAATAGCCATTTTTCCAAGTCCTAACCTGAAACGTGAAACCAGGAATAGGAGACTTACTTACCCCAAGAGTAGCCCGTTGGGGTCTCTCATCCGCCGCTGCCAGATATCAGTGGAAACTTCATGTGTAAAGGTCGGGCGTGCATTGGAGGAAGAGACCACCAAGAAACTGACTCATGAAACAGCAAAGGGTTTATTGGAGTTCCAGCATGCTGGGGCTCAGAGCTCACTTGAATACAGCAGAGAGCCCTGAGAAGAGCTTGAGCAGAGCTTATATACTTTCCTTGCCGAGGGCAAGGAGGGAAGTTTATTGATGGGTCAGTGGGAGTGGGCAGTTTGCATGCAACCAGGTGAGAGAGTAAATTCTGCAGTTTGAAAACTGGGGACAGCACATTCTGGGAACAAGATTAGCAAACAGTTCTCAAGATTTCAACAGTGTTTTGTTAAGCATAGAGAAAAACAGGAAGTGACAAGTACCTATTTAATTAATCATTCAATAACAACTATACCTTTTTAAATGGATGTTCTCATCTACATTCAATCTTCCAAGGTACAGGGTCCTATGACATTGTATATCAATTTACCTGAGACATCTGTGCAGAACGTAATTCAACGCTAAGTATCCCAATTAAGGGCCCAATGCCATTCTGGGATTCAAATCTTACTTAGATTTCTGTTTTCCTACATATATTTCAACTATATATTCTTATACATATCGCAGCTTCTCAATAGAATTATTCATAAACAGAATGATTCCTAACCCAAATCAAACATGTTATTAACCCTAACCCTACAGTGTTCCCTCAATCTAACTTTAAAGAAGAGCACGGACAGAGTTGGTCTTATAATACAGGAATGTAGGGGATCTTTCACCTGCTGAGAACCTCAAAGGTCCATGGAGAAATAAGCCATGGAGAAGATGTAGGCAGCTATGAAGGACCTGAGAGAGCAAAAGTCATCTTCCATGGCAAACAACCTGGTCAGGATGAAGGGATGTCTCTGAATCTGCCACTCACACCCTGTGAACTGCGCCACTTCACAGGTGAATAACGAGTTAGAACGACAAAAAATTATCTTGTTAGGATCTTACAGAAAAATGGGTGTGCACCGAAACCTAGAAGAATGATTTCCACCAATGAGGTCCGGTAATTGAGTCTCAAACACGAGCCAAATGTGCGACCGGAGATCCGGGCTGACAAATCTGTGTGGCCTGCCCCGTGGCTAGAGACAGCAGGGCACCACCTAGAAGCGACCAGCCGGCAGGGAGAAACGTTGCTGCAGATTCTGTGGAATCCTGCTGGCTGACCTCCAACTGAGCCCCGGGCTGAGTTTGGGATTTCAAACGGGGAAGGAAGTGCTACAGTTCTATCCCCCCACAATAAAAACTCCACCAAGGAAACCAACGGTCACCATCTTGGAGAGCAGAAGTAACCACCGCCACTCTCCAACAGATTGCAACAATAAAACAGGTTTGTGTTACTCAGCTCATCTCCCATACAGCAGGGAATTCACATAAAATCTCTCTTAGGCTTTCCATTGGAGAGATTATCAGAGAGAGCCTGCATAAAGACGTCGGGAAAACTACAGGCACCTGACCTTCAACTTCCCCTCCCATCAGCGGCGAAAACGAAACCTGTCTAGCCAGAGCTGGGAGAGGGGCAAGAGGAAAAAATCAAAACAATAGAGTGCCGGGGTTCCCCATAGACACCATCCACACCCAAGAAACGGCAGGCCCAGAGGACAGTATGAGCTGCCGAGAGGCATCACTCAGGGGAAATCTGGTCTAGCACGAGAAACCAGGACTAGCAGGAGATAACAGGGGACTAGAGGCCAGGCCCGCGTGACTGGGCGGCTGGAGAACGCCCGCCCACTGGTCACAAACAGCACGCTGCTGGTGCGACTGGGTGGCTGGTGCCCGCCTGCCTACCAGCGACCAATCGCCCGCTGGCTGCACGTGCAACTGGGTGGCTAGAGATCTCCCGCCCACCAGTGACAGCCCACCCGCTGACTGTGTGACTGGACAGCTGGAGACCGCCCGCCCGCCGGCGACCGGGAGATGAAAACAAACAGAGACAGATCAGTCCCAGCCCACTCCCATTTGAACACCCTGGCAAGGAGCCTGGGGCCCGCCATAGCAGACAGGTGACATCACTGGAGCTCGGCCATCGCAATTCCTTCCAAGCAGAATTCACTTTAGCAGGCATAGTCTACCAACACAAAGGAGAGACAACAGATATATTAAACCAAAACAAATCTATAGAATAGAGCAGAAAAACAGCAATCAAATAGAGATGGAAAACAACGTGAACATCATGAAAAAACAAAGGAAAAAAATGTGTACAAACAATGCAGGACAACTTAATTCTACAGGAGGACCTAGAATCATCAGAAACAGGGATAGGGAAAAAACTCAAGGCTTACCTAACTCAGATGGAAAGGGATATTAGAGAATACATGAATCAGCAAGTCCTAGCAATAAAAGTATATTTTGAAAATGAATTAAACAAATTCAAATGGCAAAGAACAAGCTTTACCAGGAGATAGAGATCTTATAAAAAATCAAACAGTAATCCTAGAAATGCAGGAAACTATTAATTAAAACTCAAACGAGAATATTACAAATAGACTAGATCAAATAGAAGTCAGAACATCAGATAATGACGACAACGTTTATCAACTTGAAAAGAATATAGTCAACACAGAAAAGATGCTTAAGTCCCAAGAGCAGTCTATTCAAAAGATATGGGATGTCATAAAAAAAACAAATTTCACAGTCATCGGAATAGAAGAAGCCATAGAGATTCAAACCGAAAGAATGGACAACATATTAAATGAAATAATTCTAGAAAACTTCCCAGAGATGAAAGATGGAATGGATTGCCAAATCCTTGAAGCCTACAGGACCCCAAACATTCAAAACCATAATAGACCAACTCCAAGACATATAATTATGAAGATAGCCAACATACAGAACAAGGAGAGAATATTAAAAGCTACGAGAGAAAGGAGGCGGATTACATTCAGGGGTAAACCAATTAGATTAACGACTGATTTTTCATCACAAACTTTGAAAGTGGGAAGATCCTGGAACAATGTATTTCAAACACTGAAAAATAATGAATTCCAACAAAGAATACTGTATCCAGCAAAATTAAGCTTCAGATTTGACAATAAAATTAAAGTCTTTCACAATGAATAAAAACTAAAAGAATTCACACCCATAACACCAGCACTCAAAGGATTTTGGGCAAAATACTACAAGAAGAAGAATTGAAAAATAGTGCCCCAAACTAACAGTGGGAGGTATCTCAGTAAAGGGGGAGGAAAATAACCAAAAAGTAAAAACTAGCCAAACTAAAATAAATAAATAAATTAACATGAATGGATGTACAAATCATATTTCAATTGTAACCTTAAATGTTAATGGCCTAAACTCACCATTCAAGAGACATAGGGTAGTAACCTGGATCAAAAAAACAAATCCAACAATATGCTGCTTTCAGGAGACTCATATGATAGGTAAAGACATACACAGGCTGAAAGTAAAAGGTTGGGAAAAATCATACCACTCACAGGGCACACGGAAGCAAGCAGGAGTGGCCAAACTCATATCAAATACAATCAACTTCAAACCTACGTTAATCAAAAGGGATAAAGAAGGACACTATATAATGTTAAAAGGAACCATCCACCAACATAACATAACAATTACCAATTTGTATGCAGCAAACAAATGAGCTGCCACACTCATAAAACAAACTCTTCTCAAGTTCAAGAGTCAAATAGACTACAACATAATAATTATAGTTGACGTCAACAGACCGCTCTCACCATTAGACACATCCTCTAGACAAAAACTGAATAAAGAAACTATAGAACTCAACAGCACAATCAATAACCTAGACTTAACCGACATATATAGAATATATCAAAGATCATCAAGTGGATACACCTTCTTATCAGCAGCAGATGGATCCTACTCAAAGATAGACCATATATTAGGTCATAGGGCAACTCTTAGTAAATATAAATGCGTGGAGATAATACCATGCACCATATCAGATCATAATGAAATGAAACTGGAAATCAATGATAAAAGAAGGAAGGAAAAATCCTACATCACATGGAAAATGAACAATATTCTACTGAATGATCAATGGGTTACAGAAGACATTAAGGAGGAGACAAAAAAATTCTTAGAGACAAATGACCATACAGACACAACCTACTGTAATCTATGGGACACAATGAAAGCAGTTTTAAGAGGAAAATTCATTTCTTGGAGTTCTTTCCTCAAAAAAAGAAAAAAACAACAACAAATAAATGAACTCACACTACACCTCAAAAACCTAGAAAAGGAAGAGCAAAACAACAGCAAATGTAGTAGACGACATTAAAATAAGAGCAGAAATCAACGAAATTGAAACAAAAAATCATTGAAAAAATTGATAAACTAAAAGTTGGTTCTTTGAAAAAATAAATAAGATTGACAGGCCCTTAGCCATGATAACGAAGAGAAGAAGAGAGAGAACTCAAATTATTAACATAGGGGGTGAAAAATGCAATACCACAACAGACACTACAGAAATATAGAAGATAATTAGAAAGTATTTTGAAACCCTATATTCCAATAAAATAGAAGATAGTGAAGATATCAATAAATTTCTTAAGTCATACGATCTGCCCAGATTGAGTCAGGAAGACACACACAATTTAAACAGACCAATGACAAAGGAAGAAATAGAAGAAGCCATCAAAAGATACCAACGAAAAAAAGCCCTGGACCGGATGGGTAAACAGCAGAGATCTACAAAACCTTCAAAGAAGAATTAATACTGATTCTTTTCAAGCTCTTTCAAGAAATAGAAAAAGAAGGAGCTCTTTCAAATTCATTCTATGAGGCCAAAATCACCCTGATCTTGAAATCAGACTAAGACACTTCAAAGAAACAAAACTACAGACCAATATCTCTAATGAACTTGGATACAAAAATTCTCAATAAAATCCTGATGAATCGAATACAAAAGCATATCAAAAAAAATTGTGCACCATGATCAAGTAGGATTCACCCCTGGCATGCAAGGCTGGTTCAATATACGGAAATCAATAAATACTATTCACCACATCAATAGACTTAAAGACAAGAACCATATGATCATCTCGATAGATGCAGAAAAAAACATTTGACAAAGTACAGCATCCCTTTATGTTCAAAACACTAGAAAAACTAGGGATAACAGGAACTTACCTCAACATTGTAAAAGCTATATATGCTAAACCTCAGGCTAGCATCATCCTAAATGGAGAAAAACTGAAGGGATTGCCTCTAAAATCTGGAACAAGACAGGGATGCCCTCTATCACCACTTCTATTCAATTTAGTTCTTGAAATTCTAGCCAGAGCAATTAGACAATAGAAATTAAAGGCATAAAAATAGGAAAACAAGAACTTAAATTATCACTATTTGTGGATGACATGACAATATATATAACAGACCCAAAAGGGTCTACAAAGAAACTGCTAGAGATAATAAATGAATTAAGCAAAGTGGCAGGATATAAAATCAACACGCATAAATCAAAGGCATTTATGTATATCAGGAGCAAAACTTCTGAAATGGAAAGGAGGAAAACCACTCCATTCACAATATCCTCAGAGAAAATAAGATACTTGGAAATCAACCTAACAAAAGAGGTGAAAGATTTATATAATGAAAACTACAGAATCCTAAAGAGAGAGATAGAAGAAGATCTTAGAAGATGGAAAAATGTACCCTGTTCAGGGATAGGCAGAACTAACATCATCAAAATGGTGATATTACCCAAAGTTCTCTACAGGTTAAAATGGATGCCAATCAAAATCCCAACGGCATTTCTTGTAGAAATGATAAAGCAATCATGAAATTCATATGGAAAAACAAAAGACCCAGAATAGCAAAAGCAATTCTAAGCAGGAATTTGAATCTGGAGGTATAGCGATACCAGAGTTCAAACTGTACTACAAAGCAATAGTTATAAAAGCAGCGTGGTACTGGTACCAAAACAGGCAGGTGGATCAGTGGTAGAGAATAGAGGACACAGAAATCAATCCACAAAATTACAACATTCTTATATATGATAAAGAGGCTAAAAGCATATTGGGAGATGGATAGCATCTTCAACAAATGGTGCTGGGAAAATTGGAAATCCATATGCACCAAAATGAAACCGAATCCCTTTCTCTCGCCATGCACAAAAGTTAACTCAAAATGGATCAAGGAGCTAGTGATGAAATCAGAGACACTGCATGTGATAGAAGAAAAAG
This sequence comes from Callospermophilus lateralis, assembly GCF_048772815.1. Lineage (NCBI taxonomy): Eukaryota > Metazoa > Chordata > Mammalia > Rodentia > Sciuridae > Callospermophilus > Callospermophilus lateralis. Next base: position 410,582 of record NW_027512508.1, on the reverse strand, counting down.
ATGGCTATGATCTACATACTGTGGGGTCGGGCTCCAAATTCATTAATAGGACACCCATAGCCCAAGAGTTAATAACAACAATAAACAAATGGGACTTACTTAAACTAAAAAGTTTTTTCTCTGCAAGAGAAATAATAAGAGAGGTAAATAGAGAGTCTACATCCTGGGAACAATTTTTTACCCCTCACACTTCAGATAGAGCTCTAATATCCAGAATATACAAAGAACTCAAAAAATTAAACAATAAGATAACAAATAACCCAATCAACAAATGGGCCAAGGACCTGAACAGACACTTCAGAGAGGAGGACATACAATCAATCAACAAGTATATAAAAAAATGCTCACCATCTGTATCAGTCAGAGAAATGCAAATCAAAACCACCCTAAGATACTATCTCACTCCAGTAAGATTAGCAGCCATTATGAAGTCAAACAACAATAAGTGTTGGCGAGGATGTGGAGAAAAGGGTACACTTGTACACTACTGGTGGTACTGAAAATTGATAAGGCCAATTTGTAAAGCAGTATGGAGATTTCTTGGAAAGCTGGGAATGAATGCACCATTTGACCCAGCTATCACCCTTCTCGGACTAGAGGGTCTTAACAGAGCGTACTATAGGGATACTGCCACATCAATGATCATAGCGCCACAATTCACAATAGCTAGACTGTGGAACCAACCTAGATGTCCTTCAATAGATGAATGGTTACAAAACTGTGGCATCTATACACAATGGAGTATTACTCAGCACTAAAAAATGGCAAAATCATAGACTTTGCAAGGAAATGGATGGCATTAGAGCAGATTATGCTAAGCTAAGCTAACCAATCCTTAAAAAAATGCCAAATGTCTTCTTTGATATAAAGAGAGCACCTAAGAACAGAACAGGGAGGAAGAGCATGAGAAAAAGATTAACATTAAACAAAGACGAGTGGGGGGATAGAAAGGGGGAGAGAAGGGAAAGCATATGGAAATGGTAGGAGACCCTCAATATTACACAAAATTACATATAAGAGGTTGTGAGGGGAAATGGGGGGAAAACAATGGAGAGAATTGAACAACAGCAGATGAGGTAGAGAGGAAAGATGGGAGGGGAGGGGAGGGGGATAGTAGGGGATAGAAAAGGTAGCAGAATACAACATCACTATTATGCCATTATGTACAAATGTGAATGTGTAACCAATGTGCTTCTACAATTCATATTTGGGGAAAAATGGGAGTTCATAACCCAATTGAGTCAAATGTATGAAAGATAATATATCATGAGTTTTGTAATGTTTTGAACAATCAATAAAATAAATAAATAAATAAAGGTTTAAAATTGAGTGGCAAGAAATCAGCTAAAAAAGTGTTGAGATGCATTCATTTTGCTAAGCAGAAACTTTGTTTTGTGTAGTTGTATCTATCACAAATTTATTTTACCAGAAAACTGGCTTTTGAAAATACACTTAATTGAGATTAAAGGATAATCCACCTACCTTCATGAAAAATTCATAGCATTTCCTATATTTTTTATATTTCAATTTTTGGTAAATATTTTGTCATGGACCAGGTCTAGTCTTAGGCTATTCTTTCAGAATACTGCCTCATCTGATAAGTTGGTACAATGTGTTGGATTGTTCTTTTCATCTTTTATTTAATAGTTTCTAGCTGATAATGTGTATTTTTCATTATCTTTATTTGGACATACATACCCAACGATATCTTTGCATTTTATGTTTTACTGGGAAGAGACTCATCAAAAGCTCTGTATTATATGTATCAACAATCAAAGATTTAGAGCATGCAATTATTCTTAATTTTGCATGAAAATATCTTTGTACCATTTACTTATAAAAATTTAGAACTATTAATTATGTCCCTACTGTAATAAGTAACTAATTACCAGAAAAATTAAACAATTCACTTTATATCAATTATGAATATGAAAAGTACTAAAATAAGTATTTGGCAATTAATACATAATTGATAGAAATTGAAATCATAAGAAAGCCATTTAAAATGTCAGTGCATATGGTCCTTAAATAATAGGTTGTTCAAAAAAATTTCTCTAATTCATAAGATATAATATGCCATATTACAGCATAACGTGATAAAAAACATTAAATTATCAATATTGATAATAAAGAATGATACCTTTTTTCTTAAATATGTTTATTTGATTTTCATTGTAAGATGTTAATTCTGGAAGACTTCAGAATTAAGAAAGTCTTGGTGTATATTATTTCTAACAGGCTAATCAAAGTACTTTTAAATATATATATATATATATATATATATATATATATATATATATATATATATATACATAATATATGTAATGCATATGCATGAATATAGACACATATGTATAATAAATGTATTGTAATATATCTATCAGGTGATTATAATTATTAAATTTTTTTTAAAAAAATAGTGACTATAAAAAACAGTCTCAAATTTAAATTTCATAGCATACAACTGTTTGTAATGCCATGAGAGAAAAATAGATATGGAGCAAAAACTAAAAAGGAAGAGAGAGAAGGGGAAAAATGAGGAAGAAAGTGAGTAAAGAAGAGGGAGAGGCGTGTTCGATGTTAAGACAAAAGTGGAGCGGCTGGGTTTGTGATTCAGTGTTAACATGTTTGCCTAGTATGTGTGAGGAACTGGGTTCTATTCTCAGCACCACATACAAATAAACAAAATGAAGATCCATCAACAACTTAAAAAATAAAAAATAAAAAACTAGAAATATTACTAAAATCCCAAGCATTTATGAATGTTAAATAATAAAATATATGTTACATAGCCTTATGTAATTTCTAGACTCCCCAAAAAAGTCATTAAATGTTGGATTATTAGTGCTATAACTAAAAATCCATTGCTCTTTCCTCTACATTCTGTGGCATTCTAGTGCTAAAATAAATTGTAGTATAACACACACAAAAAAAAAATCCTAATATTTCTACAGTAACTGACCCAGTTTAACATCAATGCAAGTAGATTCCTATGGGACATGATATGTACTTTGAAGTTTATTTTTATTCAACACTGGTACATTTCTATTTCTTGAGTTTATGCACATTATAGGATATATATTTCATCCACACGTTCACAAATTTATAGGCATTTATTTCACTTTCAATCACTTCCTGCTTCAGAAAACATGTATTCCTCCGTTTCTGACTGGTCTTTTCTTGAAACTTCTTTCCAAACACATTATTTTCGATTTCCATTATCACATTTGAAGCAAAACTCACACACCCCTCATAATAAACCATAACCCTAATATTACCATTAGATGTACAACTGGTTGGAATGAATGATTGTATATCAATATATGATTTCTTACTTAGTTTCAGATATCAATTCAATCCATTATTTAAAGTGGAACCAGTTATATTATTTATTCACAATGTGGTATTTTCATGCATTATCTCTATATTCATAGACACAGGGTACACCTCTTTGTACCCCCAACACTAATTTATACGTCTTCAAAATATTGCTCCCAGAAATGTTGGAAGAAATACCCATGTCACCTGATCTACATATGCATTTTATCACTGAAATATTCTGGACACAAAAAGCAAAGGTCACACTTATGATTGTATCAAAGCTAAATGAAAAGTGAACATGGATTACTAAAAACATCCATGTCCAGGTTGCCTAATGCTCTCAAATGAAAATCCTATTGGTAACTACAAATTAGTTTCTTCCAAAGATTATATATTCAAACTCAACCCTGTTGAAAATGTCTAATCCTCTCACTCACTTTATACTTTGCCTGTTTTTGTAATGTCTCTATTGGTATCTGCTTTTCCACAGTTCATCATTGTGACTAAATCTTCACATGTTCTGAAACTTACATTCACACTCTAATCGAAATCCTATTGCTAAAGAATTTTTGGTCCAAATCCTATATTCACTCTTCTTCTTAAAACCTACCTACTATCTTCCTAATCCTACCGACTATCACTTTTTGACTGGAGGTTCTCTTCTACATTCAATCATCCAGTTACAAGGTCTTATGCCATTGTATATCGATTTCTCTGAGACATTTTTGCAGAATGTAATTCAACGATAGGTATCCCAATCAAGGGCCCAATGATTTCTGGGCTTCAAATCTTACTTAGATTTCTGTTTATGTACATATATTTCACGTCTGTATTCTAATAAATATCACAGGTTCCAATAACATTATTCATCCAGCAGAATGGTTCCTAACCGAAAATGAAAATGTTATTAACCCTAACCATACACTGTTCCCTCAATCTAACTTTACAGAAGAGCAGTGACAGTGTTGGTCTTACAATACAGGAATGCATGGGATCTTCCACCTGCTGAGAACCTCAAAGGTACATGCAGAAATGATCCCTGGAGAAGATGTAGGCAGCGATGAAGGACCTGAGAGAGCAAAAGTCATCTCAATGGCAAACAACCTGGTAGAATTAAGGAATGTGTCTGAATCAGCCTCATTCTTCTTAATACAGAGAAGATAGACCAAACCATGCCTGTGTGGAGAGCTGTTCCCTGGTCCCTATGTTTGATATATGATTCGAACTTGTGAAAGTGTCACAGAATGTAGGGGCATCCTCCATCTCATGGGAACCTTGGAGGCAAATGTTAGGACAACGTGGTTTCCAAGGCAGTGACCTCATTCAGTTCCTCAAGGAAGTGACTTCACCTCACTTCCTTGGTGATGGAAGTCTCTGAACTTGGGATCCAGGAAGCCAGGCACCCAGAGCATAACCCGTCCAAGTCCCAGTGGTCTAACTTGTTTGGATTTACGAAGGACAGAGTCAATATTTCTTGGTACCTACTGATTTGAGGATGGCCAAATGCCAGGAAACCTCTGAAGAGGGTCCTATCCTGATAAAGCAGGTAGTGGATCACCGCTGGCTCCTGACTACTTCACAGAGTTGGCAAAGTAGAGCAGATCTGAGACAGGACAGGCCATTTTGGGAGAACATAGTATGGCCCACCAGTCAGAGGACACTCCGGATATGACAGACCTACTTGGGGGAAGGAGGTGCCTTTGCGGGTGTGGGTGTGCGTTTGTGGTTTTGTCTCATGTTCTGAGAATACGAAAGAAAGGCGGTTTGATTGGATTGTAGTGAACTGTTTCTAGTAAGTCGTTTGACAAGGCGAGTCTTTCTATGTCTGTGTATCCCACTGTGTCCGTGGTTGTCGACATTAGAAAAGAGAATGCATCAGTTGATGTGTTCTGTCTAGTAGAAAGCTTCGCAGCATTCATCCTGCCCAATTGATGAATGGACTGCGGCTTGCCTCATGGATGGGCAACACCTACTATCTGCCTAAGTTCCTGTTTTCTTCCTGAATTCTGGCCACTCTCCCGAATAGGCACATAGTTTTGTGTTTAAGATATGTACCACCTCAAGCTCTGTTAAATGGCCATGTACTGGACAGCTGAAGGGAATGGGAGAATCTCAGAAAACTCAGATATCAGTGTGACCAGGAAAGTCTCAGTGGAGAAACCCTGCTATGGGCCATTCTCTTACTATGTATCTGTTTCCCTGAATGTCAGGAAGTTCTTTGCCTCAGGCCACCCTCATGTGAAGCCTGAAAAAAAGAGTTTTCAAATGAAAATGAATGGGCATCATCTGTGGCTCTTTGCTTAATTTCTTTGCAAAGGGATGTGTCTGAATCACCCTTTGGCCCTGTGTGCGGTTGTGGCTTAGATTCTCAGCCCCTGATGGATCTAAAGAAAGATCCGATGTGTGCATCCAAAACCAAAATTTCAAAAAGATCAGTTATGATGGATGAAGTCTCTTGCCTTTCTTTGTTAGGTTCCTGAACTACATCAAGTGAGAATAGGGATCCTTTGGTTCAAATAAATTTTTGAAAGCCCTGAAGAAGTGCTTGGGTTTTCTTATGACTCCAATTCACATAAAGAATCTATACCTGACAGTCAGTAGGCCTCAAATTGGAGAAGCAGATCAGTATTAACTGCGGTCTTATTTTATCACTCCTGGTTCACATGCAGGGTGTCCAGGCCACCATGACTTTAGGCAAATGAGCGGCAAGGGAGCTTATTTTGGACACTAACCCATACCCTACTAGACTCTGACTAGTAATCCTAACATGATGGAGAATAATAACCCCAACAGAATAGAAATACAAGAAGTTTTGAGGATTCATGTTGTATAGTTGTACTTGCCTTTTGCATTATATAGGGTAGGAGTTATAAATTTAGTCAATTTTTAATTGAAACAGTTCTCCATGTGTTTTTAAAGTTCACAACCATGTGAATTCCTCTCTCCCTTTCTCTGTAGCCTATTCAGAACATGTATTTTTATATGCACATTTAGAATCCTACCTGGTATCACATGTACATTCTTGAGAGGTTGCTGACTTAGCAGATACAAATTGTCAGAAGAGATCACTCCTCTGAATGCTGTTGGAAGTGAAAATTCAAACTATGGGTGACTTCCTAGTTGAACAACATTATACATAAATCCACGTTTAGTAAAATTAATATTTTTGGCTCTGTGGATTATATATATTTCATGATATATATATATATATATATATATATATATATATATATATATATATATATATTGCTACATTATAATGTCTGTTTGAGTGTGTGTGTGTGTGTGTGTGTGTGTGTGTGTGTATAGATAGATAGATAGATAGATAGATATACACTCTCCAGATTTTTGAAAATATGAAACATATGTGTCTTATTATATACTCCCTAAATTCATTCATGTACATGTATGTGGATTTATAATCAACTTTTCACAAGATTATTTTCAAAAATATTCATCCACCTGAAATACATATTTGTTTCCTAGTACTAAAAACAAACTTCAGTGAATGGTGCATACAAATCAAAATATTTCTACAGTAACTGTCCCAGTTTAACATCAATGCTTGTAGATTCCTATGGGACATGATGTGTATTTTGACGTTCATTTTTTAACAAAACTGGTACATTATTATTTCTTCAGTTTATGCACATCATAGGATATATATTTCATTAACAAGTTCACAAATTTATAGGCATTTGTTTCGCTTTCAATAACTTCCTTATTCAAAACTCTTGTATTCCTCCAGGTTTCTTGTCTGGTCTCTTCATGAGACTTCTTTCCAAACTCATTATTTCTGAAATCCATAATCACCTTTGAAACAAAATTCACACACTCTTTATGATAATCCATAAGCCTAATATTAAAATAAGATGGATACCTGGTTGGATTGAATGATTGCATATCAATATAAGATTTCCTGTATATTTTCAGATATCAATTCAATCCATTATTTAAATTTAGAACTTGTTACATTGTTTAATCAAAGTTTTGTCTATTCATGCATTATCTCTATATTCCTAGACACAGGGTACACCCATTTGTAACGCCAGTACTAATTTATATATCTTCAAAATATTGCTCCCAGAAATGGTGGAATAAATACTTATGTCATCTGATCTACATATACATTTTATCACAGTAATTTTCTGGACACAAAAAACAAAGTTCACACTTATGATTTTACCAAAGCCTTAATGGAAAGTGAGTATGCATTACTAAAAACATCCATGTCCAGGTTGCCTAACGCTCTCAAATGTGAATCCTATTGGTCACTACATATTTGTTTCTTCCTAAGATTATATATTTTACCTCAAGCCTGTTGAAAATGTCTAATCCTATCAATCACTTTATCATTTGCCTGATTTACTAATGTCTCTATTAATATCTGCTTTCCTACATATTTTCCACAGTTTATCATTGTGACTGACTCTTCACATGTGCTCACATTTTCATTCACTCTCTACCCGAAACCCTATTGCTAAAGAACTTTTGGTTTAAATCCTACACTCTCTCTGCTTTCTAAACCTACTGACTATCTTTCAAATAATACCGAGTATCCCTTTTTGACTAGAAGTTCTCTTCGACATTTCATCATCCAAGGTACAAGGTCCTATGCCATTGTACATCGATTTATCTGAGACATCTCTGCAGAACATAATTCAAAGCTAAGTATCCCAATCAAGGGCCCAATACCCTTCTGGGCTTCAAATCTTACCTAGATTTCTGTTTTCATTCTAATATTTCACTTTTACATTCTTGTAAATATTACAGGTTCCCAATACAATTATTCATCCTGCAGAATGATTCTTAACCCAAATCGAACCTTTTATTAACCCTAACCATACACTCTTCCCTCAATCTAAGTTTACAGAAGAGCAGGGACAGAGTTGTTTTTACAATACAGGAATGTAGGTCATCTTAAACCTGCTGAGAACCTCAAAGGTCCATGCAGAAATGATACCTGGAGAAGATGTAGACAGCTATGAAGGAGTTGAGAGAGCAAAAGTCACCTTGCATGGCAAACCACCTGGTCAGGATGAAGGGTCGTGTCTGAATCAGTCTCTTTATTCTAAATGTAGAGAAGGTGGACCAAACCAGGCCTTTGTTGAGAGATGTTCCCGGGTGCCTATGGTTGATATACCATTCTAACTTGCGAAAGTGTCACAGGAAGTAGAAGCAGCCTCTATCTCATGGGACCCTTGGAAGCAACTGTTAGGACAAAGTGGTTGCCAAGGGAGTGAACTCATTCAGTTCTTGAAGGAAGTGTCCTACCTCACTTCCTTGGTATTGGAACTCTCTGAAATTGGGATTCAAGATGCCAGACACCCAGAGCCAGTCCCAGTCCCACTCCCACTGGGCTCAGTTGTTTGGATTTACCAAGGACAGAGTCAGTCTTTCTTGGAACCTACTCCTGAGAGAATGGCCAAATGCCAGGACAGATATGAAGAGGGTCTTTCCTGAGAAAGCAGGTAGTGGCTCACCACTGGATCCTGACAACTTCACAGAGTTGGCCAAGGCAACCAGAACTGAGACAGGACTGGCCATTTCGGGGAACATAGTTTGGCTCAACAGACAGAGGACACACTGGAGAGTCAGAGACTTACTTGTGGGAAGGAGATGCCTTTGTGGGTGTGGGTGTGAGTTTGTGGTTTTGTCTCATGTTCTGAAAATAGGTAGGAAAGGTGGTTTGTTTGGTTTGGAATGGACTGTTTCTAGTAAATCGTTTGACAAGGTGAGTGATTCTAGTTCGGTGTATCCCACTCTGTACGTGGTTTTGGACATTAAAAAACAGAATGCACCAATGGATGTATCCTGTCTAGTAGAAAGCTTCCCAGCATTCATCCTGCTCAACTGATGGATGGACTGCGGTGTGTCTTATGGATGGGGAACACCTACTATCTTCCTAAGTTCCTGTTTTCTTCCTGAATTCTGGCCACTCTCCAGAATAGGCTCATGGTTTTGTGTCCAAGATATATACCACCTCCAAGCTCTGTGCCATGGCCATGTACTGGACAGCTGAATGGAATGGGAGAATCACAGAAAACTCAGATATCAGTGTGACCAGGAAAGTCTCAGTGGAGAAATCCTGCTTTGGCCATTCTCTTACCTATATTTCTGTTGCCCTGAATGTCAGGAAGTTCTTTCCCTCAGCCCACCCCTTTGTTAAGCCTGAAGAAAACAGTTTTCAAATGGAAATGAAAGGGCATCACCTGTGGCTCTTTGCTTAATTTCTTTGTAAAGGGATGTGTCTGAATCAGCCTCTTGGCCCTGTGTGCGGTTGTGGCTTAGATTCTCAGCACCTCATGGATCTAAAGAAAGATCCCATGTGTGCATCCATAACCAAAACGGCAAAAAGATTTGTTATGGTGAATGAAGTCTCTTGCGTTTCTTTGTTAGGTTTCTGACCTACATCAAGTGAGAATAGGAATCCTTTGGTTCAAATGAATTCTTCAATGCCCTGAAGAAGTGGTTGTGTTTTCTCATGACTCCAAATCACATAAAGAATCGTTACCTGACACTCAGTAGGCCTCAAATTGGAGAAGCAGAGCTGTATTAACTGCAGTCCTATTTTATCACTCCTGGTTCACATGCAGGGTGTCCAGGCCACCATGACTTTAGGCAAATGAGGGGCAAGGGAGCTTATTTTGGACACTAACCCATACCCTACTAGACTCTGACTACTAATCCTAATATGATGGAGATTAATAACCCAAACAAAATAGAAATACAAGCAGTTCAGAGGAGTCATGTTGTATAGTTGGACTTGCCTTTTGCATTATATAGGGTAGGAGTTATAAATCTAGTCAATTTTTAATTAAAATAGTTCTCCATGTGTTTTTAAAGTTAACAAATATGTGAATTCCTCTCTCCCTTTTTGTGTAGCCTATTCAGCACATGTATTTTTATATGCACATATAGAATCCTACCTGGTATCACATGTTCATACTTGAGAGGTTTCTGACTTGGCAGATACTGCCGCGGTCCAGTTGGAGCAAAATAACCGGGGGGTGGGGGTTATGAATAACATGTGTATGTTGATATAGCAGGAGTGGAAGCCATTTATTGTAGGACAATAGAGGTATTTATACATTCCACCCAGCTTATCTAATTAACATAAACTAGATACTGCAGTCAACCAATCAGGAATCTCCACACTTAATGGCTCGCTTTTGTTACATCTCAAACCACTCTCTCTGGCATTCTGCCAGGCATCATCCAGACTTGTTTACACACTCTAACATTCCCCTGGCAAAATGCCAGGTGTTATTTTGACATGTTTACAGACTCTAACATTTCCCCCTTTTATTTAATTTAAATAAAGACCACAGTGGTTTTTACAGAAACACCATAAATAACCTGCTACAAACAGAAAGGGAGGATACAAAATGTCACAATACAAGCCAATTGATGAAGCACTTGGAGAAATAATACCAGCAATGACACTGTTAGCAAAGACACCGAGTTAAAATTTGTTATAGATTACAGTTTGTTGTCTCAGTCCAGGTAAAGCAGTGTCTCAATAGATTAACTCACAGTTCAGGTAAACCACAGTCCAGGTATGTTCTGCAGGCAGCTAGCTTAAATCACAGTCCTGGTAAGTTCTGCAGGCAGCTAGCTTAAATCACAGTCCATGTAAATTCTGCAGGCAGCTAGCTTAAATCACAGCCCAGGAAAGTTCTGAAGGCAGCTAGCTTGATCCAAAGTCTCCTCCGTTTCTCAGCCGAAGTCTCCTCCGGTTTTCAGCAACACTGGAAATTCTTCCACCCTTGTCCTCACCGGCACTGGGATGAAGGCAGGAACTCCTACCACTGGCTAAAGAAAATCCTATAGTATTCCACCAGGTGCTAAGAAAACAACCTTCTGAAAAATTTAGTACATTATCTCAAGGTTTTTTACATTTGAAAAAAGCCTTAATAGTGCTTATTATTTATTATCTTCCGGGTGTGGGAGAACCATTGTAGCTTAGTTATTGGCATTGAAAATGACCAAACATCAGGGAGCCAGTAGCATCTATGGCTGGCTGTAGCATCCTGGGCAGCCACAGATGGCCCTGGGGAGTGTCCAGGACTCAAACTGCCACGGGGCCCCGCTCCCCAGGCTGGGGGCGGGGAATTGCCGGCTGCCACTGCTTGAAAAGCCCTTGCTGCACAGTGACTGGCTTGAGCATGTGGCAGCCGAGGCGCCTATTCACACACACTCCGGAAACAAAAAGTATTCAGTAACAGCCTTTTGCTGAAACTTTTTTCCTGATAATCCTTCTTCTTCTTAACTTTCTTTTTCTTTCTGATTAGACTTCCTGGGCTTCCATCAACACATGCCCTAATTGCACTTGTTTCCACTGGGGTGCCTCTTTCCATTATCAATTTACTTCTCACCCCTTCCTTATTTTCATCACAAAGACAATACAATACACTGAGATAAAACAAGACACAATCATACTGTATCAATCTTCTTCATTTTTTGAAATGACCGTTTTTCCTCTCCCCCTATCTGCCTAGGGATGAGCAGATTTGCTCCCATCCTATCTATGGATGGGCAGTTTTTATTCGTCACTTACCCCCAAGTGTCCCAGGGCTCCCTGTATGGGCCACCATCTGCAGCAGTCCCACTGCAGCAAAATAACCGGGGCAGGGGGTGATGAATAACTAGTGTATGTTGATACAGTAGGAAAGGCGTGATAGGTAGGAAAGGCTATTTGTTTGGTATTGAGTGGACTGTTTCTAGTAAGTTGTTTGACAAGGCAAGTGTTTCTATATCTGTGTATCCCACTGTATCTCTGGTTGTAGACATTAGAAAAGATAATGCATCAATGGATTTGTCCTCTCCAGGAGAAAGTTTAACAGCATTCATCCTGCCCAATTTATGAAAGGACTGTGGCTTGCCTTATGGATGGGCAACACCTACAATATTTCTAAGTTCCTGTACTCTTCCTGAATTCTGGCCACTCTCCACAACAGGCTCATGGTTTTGAGTCCAAGATATGTACCACCTCCAAGCTCTGTGACATGGCCATGTACTGGATAGCTGAAGGGAATGGCGAGCATCTCAGAAAACTCAGATAACAGTGTGACCAGTAAAATCTCAGTGGAGAAACCCTGCTTTGGGCCTTTTCTTACATAATGTTCTGTTGCCCTGAATGTCAGGAAGGTCTTTGCCTCAGGCCAACCCTTTGTGAAGTCTGAAGAAAACAGTTTTCAAATGGAAATGAATGGGCATCACCTGTAGCTCTTTGCTTAATTTCTTCCAAAAGGGATGTGTCTGAATCAGCCTCTTGGCCCTGTGTGAGGCTGTGGCTTAGATTCTCAGCACCTGATGGATCTAAAGAAACATTCCTTTTGTGCTTCCAAAACCAAAATGGCCAAAAGGGCAGTCATTGTGGTTGAAGTCCCTCGCCTTCCTCTGTAAGGTTTCTGACCTACATCAAGTGAGAAGAGGGATCCATTGGGTCAAATGAGTTCTTCAAAACCCTGCAGAGGCTAGCCCGTAATTGCTTGGGTTTTCTCATGACTCCAATTCACATAAAAAATCTATACCAAACAGTCAGTAGACCTCATATTGGAGAAGCTGGGCAGTACAAATGGCAGGCATATTTGATCACTACTGGTTCACAGGAAGGGTGTCCAGGCCACCCTGATTTTAGGCAAATGAGGGGTAAGGGAGCTTATTTTGGACACTGTCGTGAGCTTTGCCCCTCATGGAAAACCCCAGCCAGAGGTTATGATGAGTGTCTATATGGAAGAAGATGAGGGCCATGTGGGAGTGTTTTGGTTTTAATTGTGGTCATTTGTGTGGTGGTTGAAATAGATGACTGGGTCCACCTGGGCTTGAAGTCTGGTGTGATTCCCCTTACAGACTGAGTTCTGAAACTGACCTCAGAGAAATATTGCCATGAGTTCTCTTGGGATTTTAGGAGGCCACGCATTAGAGTCGCCCTTGGAAACTGAGATCAAGTCCCAGGGTGGCTTTCCACAGAGCATCGGGAATCTCAGCCAGGATATCACATGATTTTATTATGAGAGACTTGGCAGCCATAGATGAGATTCAAAACAAACATGGACCTCACACTCTAGACCTCAATGGGCCTGGGTTCATGTGATCTTTTGGCCACTCTTTGGGAAGCCCTGACTGTGAGAATTCTCCAGAGCTTTCATTGAAATGAGCTTCCATACCATTTAATGGTTCTTGAAAGAATTGAAACCTACAGTGCCTCCAACTTCATCCGTGAAAAATGCTAGATAAATACCAAGAAATTTTTGAAATTCCCATAACCAGTTGTCAGAGGAGAACATTTGGATGTCCTGTTGCTGACCAGGAGTGTTCCAGACAGTGGTTTGATTGACTGCGTTTCATGAAAATGGTGTAGAACTGAAATGCCAGTATGTTGGAGCCTGCTGAGTATTGGGCCCAGAACTGTGGTGTGTAGGTGTGGGATAAAACATTTGTGTTGGGGCCATTTGGATCTACCATTGACTTCCAAATGGCTTGTGACTGACATGGTGCAGCCAGCAGACCCTTATATGTAAAGGCATCTTGTTATATGGAGAGGTTTCAGGGCAATGTTACGAATCAGGTTGCTATCTTCAAGTGGGCAAGCTATGTGGGATAGAATCCTGGTTGGTGCATTCTCTTGCAGACTCTGACCGACCACACGTGACAGAACTACCTTCAGCACTGTGTCCCAGTTGAACTTCTTGTATTTCGTAGAGCAAATACCAAAATCCCAGTGCAGCAGCAAGAAACACCATGAATAGTGGAGGATGACTAAATGGGTACACAGTCCACACAGGGAGACACTTAGCCTTCAGTGGCCACAGTTTACCTACAAAGAGAGAATTCAGCACTTTGCCTCATTTTCATTGGAAAATAAGAAACCAATTTCTTCAGGTCACATAGATGCAGAGCCAGCTTTGATGGTCTCACAACAAAGGAAGCTAAAGCTCCTGAAAACAACATATATTTCAAGTGCCCAACCTCAGAGGCAGTTTCTCAAAAAGTCGTTAGGCCAGCAGAGCTCCATGTTTGTGGAGTGTTTACCTGTTAGACAAGGATGCAAGAAAAGACCACTGACTCCAATTAAAATCAAATTAAACTAAGCTTATTATTTTCACCAGCCAGGCTAACTCTCCCTCCCAAAACGGCCGGAACAAGACAGCAACCCCAACTTACCTACAGCCCAGCTTTAAAGCCCAGAAAGTTACACAAAAGGGGGGTTAGAGATAACAGAACTCGGACAAGCATCACACTAATGGTAGTTTATATATATATATATATATATATATATATATATATATATATATATATATATTTTTTTTTTTTTTTTTTTTTTTTTGCTGGCCCCAACATCAGAATTTGTGAGGACCATTAGACCCTCAGAGATGGTCATTGTCTGTCCAGGGAAGGCCAATATTTATGATGTGTCGCTAATGTTTCACAGAGTGCTGCTATCTGGTCAGAGAGCCAGACATGGGTGAGTTCAAGGCATGGGCAGGCATTCCAAGCAGGTTCAGAATTTGCAGTAATTTATAGTAAAGCCAAAATTATCTTATCATGGCTTTGTGGCAAGATGGCTCCCAATTTTAATAAAAGATCAGGTTGGGCCTATCATTCCCCCCTTTTCTTATGTGTTCCTTTCAAATCTTTGATAGATTAAGGGAAGTGCACTGAGGAAATTTAAATCCCTCAGGTAACAGTCTCCAAATTTCTAGAACTCACCCAAAACGGGTCTCCCTGATTTTACCTGACTTAATTAATTACGTATATTGATAGTCTATTTATTTTTGGCTCCATTGTTGTAAGAAGGGAGGCCTCACGCATTTTGGATTCTTCTGCGCTGAGAGAGGGTGACGTAAGGGTCATGGCATGAGGGACATGAGTTGCCTTTTAGAATTTAGTTGAGGGACATGAGTTGCCTTTTAGATTTCAGCTTGGTTTGAAGTGTGGTTGGGGAAGAACAGGTTGTAAAGTCATCTGGGAATGGGTTCTTCTATGAGAGTAACAAAAACCATGAGTAATGAATAAATGTTGCAGCAGCTGGAACATGTCACCGTATAGAAGTTCCCTCACCATTCTTTAATATCCTCAGTTATCAGGACTGTCAACTTAATATTTAATTTTTTGTTTTACACTTGTCCCTCCCCATAAGATACAGTTTATTAATTTAATGTCATCTGATCTTGCAAAATCCTTTTTCTAGTATGACCTCTGTGTCTAATAGAGAAACCTTTAATTCTGTTACTCAGGGCTGGATAATCGTACTAGCAAACACCAAGCCTACCTCTGTAGGTTAGGAATATCTGTAGGCCCTAAACTAAATTTTCTGCCTCTGGCAGCTCCTCTTAATAGTCTCTTTTTATAGTTATCAGGCATTCCTGTCTGAGAATCCTTCTTTGTAACCTCCAGTCTTACTTATTTTGGGAGGCTAACATAAAGTGTATACCTTAAAATATTAATATTTGTTTTCTTGGCCGATTCATTTAACTTTAATTTTAAATCCTAATCTTAAACATCCAGCAAATAAATTTTAACAGCCTTATATTGAGAGTACTGGGCTTTAATATCTATAACTTAATTATTATTTATCTTTTCATTAATTGGGATATGTATTATTCTGTCTGTCTTGTAGGTGATGACTTATTATCTTAAATTAACCCATGTTGTGTTATTAAAGCAACACTTCTGTAAAAGACTAACAGGGAATCTTTAGATCACTTATAAGCAAATTAAAAATAAAATTTTTTAACAAGAGTAAAAATACTTAGTTTCTGTAATAGCTACCCTGAATTTTTTGGCTGAGTTATACATTATATGCCCTGTTTGAGATCCTAGTAATCTTCACAGAAAAACAAAAGAACTTTTGAACATAACTTTAAATGAAATAAAATCTGACCTACTCCTTTTGTAGTCATTCTCACATGTAGTAAGATGGGACACAGAGCCTTATCTCAGGTAAGGCAGGCCTCTTTATAAATATTAAGTGTTTTATTTCTAAAGCTGATCATTGTTTTTTAAATATCATTTTACAAAGTTTACATAAATTGTTTGAGGTCACATGAACATTATCTAACATCATATGACATCACATTTAAAACATGGATTAAAGAAAGGCTGAAAGATTTTAACCTTTACATATATTAGGCTCTGATTAACTTAAAAATACATTTAAATTGTTCCCCAATGAAAAAAGTAACATAAAACTTTACATATCTTATTGATAACAGGTAAATAAATCCCCAGTACATTTTTTTTACCATACAACTTCAGAATACCAGCTTGATATAATGCTCTTTAAATGTTTCTAACTTACAGACTTGTATACCTGGAAGATATGAGCACATTAATAGCATCAAAATTACATTGATATTTCTAGATTAACCAAGTTTAGCTTTTAAAGAAATGGCAGTAGAGTGCTCTAAAATAACAGTTCTTATTTAATCAGTTGTTTAATTTTTATGGTTGCTTGCTCTAGAAAAAATAAAACTTAATAAACACAATGTTATGGGTAAACTTATGTTTTCAGAAATTTTTGTCTCTTTAACACATGACTGATTTTTACAATCTGACACAGACCTTAGTAAATCAATCGGGTATCTAACAAATGTACTCAAGAATGAGAAATTCCACATCAAATTTACTTTACTTATTTATTAAAATATTAGACAAATGTATTGAAGAGTGTAAACCATTTTTTTGTTGAAGGAAAAGTCCTAGAATCAAGGCATTTTAGACATTTTGTAGATATTAATATTTTATTAGATTTTTGAACACCTATAAAAACTTGTAAGCTTAAATTTAAAAACATTTATTTTTATCTGTTTATCCAATTTAAATTGAACAATTTTAATCACGTGAATTAAAGATCTTTGGATCCACTTTTTTTAAATTAATTTTTATTGTAGGTTGTTCAAAAGATTACATAGTTCTTGATATATTATATTTCACACTTGATTCAAGTGGGATATGAACTCCCGTTTTTACCCCATATACAGATTGCAGAATCACATCAGTTGCACAACCATTGATTTACATATTGCCATTCTGGTGTCTGTTGTATTCTGCTGCCTTTCCTATCCTCTACTATCCCCACTCCCCGATCCCCTCCCCTCTTCTCTCTCTACCCCCTCTACTGTAATTCATTTCTCCCCCCTCATATTTTTCCTCCTTTCCCCTCACTTCCTCTTGTATGTAATTTTGTATACCCCTGAGGGTCTCCTTCCATTTACAGGAAATTTCCCTTCTCTCTCCCTTTCCCACCCACCTCTCATCCCTGTTTAATGTTAATCTTCTTCTCATGCTCTTCGTCCCTACTCTGTTCTTAGTTACTCTCCTTATATCAAAGAAGACATTTGCCATTTGTTTTTGAGGGATTGGCTAGCTTCACTTAGCATAATCTGCTCTAATGCCATCCATTTCTCTCCAAATTCTATGATTTTGTCATTTCTTAATGCAGAGTAATACTCCATTGTGTAAAAATGCCACATATTTTTTATCCATTCGTCTATTGAATGGCATCTAGGTTTTGCTTCCACAGTCTTGCTATTGTGAATTGTGCTGCTATGAACATGGATGTAGCAGTGTCCCTATAGTGTGCTCTTTTTAGGTCTTTAGGGAATAGACCGAGTAGGGGAATAGCTGGATCAAATGGTGGTTTTATTCCCAGCTTTCCAAGAAATCTCCATACTGCTTTCCAAATTGGCCGCACCAATTTGCAGTCCCACCAGCAATGTACAAGAGTACCCTTTTCCCAACATCCTCGCCAGCACTTGTTGTTGTTTGACTTCCTAATGGCTGCTAATCTTACTGGAGTGAGATGGTATCTTAGGGTGGTTTTGATTTGCATTTCTCTGACTGCTAGAGATGGTGAGCATTTTTTCATATACTTGTTGATCGATTGAATGTCCTCCTCTGAGAAATTTCTATTCAGGCCCTTGGCCCATTTGTTGATTGGGTTATTTGTTATCTTATTGTCTAATTTTTTGAGTTCTTTGTATATTCTGGATATTAGGGCTCTGTGTGAAGTGTGAGGAGTAAAGATTTGTTCCCAGGACGTAGGATCCCTATTTACCTCTCTTATTCTTTCTTTTGCTGAGAAAAAACTTTTTAGTTTGAGTAAGTCCCATTTGTTGATTCTAGTTATTAACACTTGTGCTATGGGTGTCCTGTTGAGGAATTTGGAGCCCAACCCCACAGTATGTAGATCATAGCCAACTTTTTCTTCTATCAGACGCCATGTCTCTGATTTGATATCAAGTTCCTTGATCCACTTTGAGTTAACTTTTGTGCATGGCAAGAGAAAGGGATTCAGTTTCATTTTGTTGCATATGGATTTCCAGTTTTCCCAACACCATTTGTTGAAGATGCTATCCTTCTTCCATTGCATGCTTTTAGCCCCTTTATCGAATATAAGATAGTTGTAGTTTTGTGGATTGGTTTCTGTGTCCTCTATTCTGTACCATTGGTCCACCCACCTGTTTTGGTACCAGTACCCTGCTGTTTTTGTTACTATTGCTCTATAGTATAGTTTGAAGTCTGGTATAGCTATCCCGCCTGATTCACACTTCCTGCTTAGCATTGTTTTTGCTATTCTGGGTCTTTTATTTTTCCATATGAATTTCATGATTGCTTTCTCTATTTCTACAAGAAATGCCGTTGGGATTTTGATTGGCATTGCATTAAACCTATAGAGAACTTTTGGTAATATCGCCATTTTGATGATGTTAGTTCTACCTATCCATGAACAGGGTATATTTTTCCATCTTCTAAGATCTTCTTATATTTCTCTCTTTAGGTTTCTGTAGTTTTCATTGCATAAGTCTTTCACCTCTTTTGTTAGGTTGATTCCCAAGTATTTTATTTTATTTGAGGATATTGTGAATGGGGTGGTTGTCCTCATTTCCATTTCAGAGGATTTGTGGCTGATATACAGGAATGTCTTTGATTTATGTGTGTTGATATTATATCCTGCCACTTTGCTGAATTCATTTATTAGCTCTAGTAGTTTCTTTGTAGACCCTTTTGGGTCTGCTAGGTATAGAATCATGTCATCTGCAAATAGTGATAATTTGAGTTCTTTTCCTATTTTTATGCCTTTAATTTTTTTCGTCTGTCTAATTGCTCTGGCCAGTGATTCGAGAACTATGTTGAACCGAAGTGGTGAGAGAGGGCATCCCTTAAAATTTGTTTTTATGAGTGCTTTTTTTATTATGAGCGCTCCTTATATATGTTAATTTCTGTATCATATATATGATTAAGAATATATATATATATAGACATACAACAAATAACAAAAGTGTGCACACATAATAATAGTAAAGGCCTTGTAGCTTTTAGCAGGTGAAATCTCCTTTGCCATGTTTTAAAAACTCCACAGTTGGTCAAATATAGAACTGATCAGAAAAACATTAACCTAGGTCTGTAGGATCAAAATTATGAGTTAGAAAAATTAAAGTATCTAAGGAAAAAAATAAGAGTCCTAGAAAAAATAACTGACCAGTAATTAGTAAATATTATACTATTTACTTTTTTTTTTCCTTAAGCCTCATATCAGTCTCCTACTGATCTTGCAGGCTTCTTTCATTTGCATTTCAATCTAAGTCCTGGCTGAGGTCTGGAAGGAGCAGGAAAAAACTGCTATTCTGAGCAGACACCTCTGGCCTAACGCATTTTAACCATAATTTTCAAGATAGGATGTTGAAAATTTTGATACAAGCTTAAGAAAAAATTTACAAAATTTTATATCTTTACATCTTGTGTTGTCAACAGATACCATACTATGATTTACTATCCTTGTCCAAATTAATGCACTGGTACACACAGTGACATTTTCCCAGGCTACCCAATTAAAAATTGGTGAAAAAAAAAGACTGAATGATTGGAAAATTTCTTGCCAACTTGGAAGTAGAGTTCTTTAGTTTTCCATCCTAAGTATTTAAGTTCTCTGGCATGAATTATCTGAAATCATAAACTAAACAATTATCTCAATCTGACTTTTAACGGCAAGATTCTGCAATGCTTCAAAAACCCAATAAGCTACCAGATTGTTACAATAAAACATCATCATTTAGACACACATTCAGGTAAAGTCATTCCCAAGAAACAATATATAATATCAACACATTATTGCACATGTCTTAAAGTGCCAGAAACAAAGACACACGACAGACAGAAAGGAGCTCCAGACTATGACTGACAGACAGAAGCCTTTAAAACAGAGCAGATAAGAGAAAAATCTCCTACACCAGTTGCACCACAGATGTCCCCACAAGGGGACCAGATGTTTTCACAGAGGAGCATCCTGAAATGTAAAATCAAGGGTCTCCATAGTGACTTTCCTGCATTTAGTGTCCCCTTTTTTTCCCTCTTTTTTAAGATGACAGAGGTGGCATTATAGTTAAATTGCAGGGAAAGACCTAGGGAATTCTCTGAAAAAATAAGGCTTCAGCAGCTGCTGGGAGTCCCTCAGTCCCTCCTTTTACTTACAGGATTTGCTCCTCTGTTTCAGTTCCACCACAAGCATGCTCCATCTCCTAACATTTCTGTAGTCAGCTCTCAAAAAGTTCCAGGGTGCGGGTGGGTTATCAAAATTTGTAACTTAAAGTTGGGTTCCTGAACTTGAAGCCAATTAATGCCAATTTAAAAATGAGGACAGGGTTTTGAGAAAAAGAAAAACGAAGGTTTATTGCTTTGCTAACAAAGATAAACACAGGGACTCTGCCAAAAGGTTGTGACTCTCTTTATCTGGAGGGACAAGGGATTTTAAAGGAGTTTCACTTATTAACCTGGGAGATACTCAGTTCTTAGGTCCCCCGCAGGCACTGCCCTCTGCAGTGAGTGTGCTCCAGGCAGCCAGCTAGGGGCTTCTATCATACTGCTTAACAAACGGGTGTAAAGTTCAATGCAGTTCCTTTAAACTCAGTCCAAAGGGTGTCAGGCTTACTTGCTTTATTTTCATATCCGATATCCTTAAGTTTTCACCACAGAAATCACACAACAAAATGCACAAAAACAAACAAACAAAAAACATATAGAACACAGAACAAAACAACAACAACAACAAAAAAAAAAAAACAGAAATCCGGCGCCGAAACAGGAAAACAGAGGAGCAATGCAATGTCTTCCTAAAGCTCCCCGTAGGAGCGCATGCGTGCCCGTTGGCACCTCTCTACCCTTCCAGATGAATTCCCTAGAGAACAGAACAGATGACAGAATGATTCTTGTTACTGTCCCAGACAGGAGTATATGTGAGCCTCCTCAGTCCACCTCTCTGTCATCAGAAGAGATCTCCCTTAACCGGATATCAGATGTAATAAAGGCACCAATTACCTATGGATGCCTCCTCCACCAGGTGCTTGCTAATAGTTTTAATGCGGTGGTTCACTGCATTGCTCCCTGAACTGAAGGCTAACTCCAAGGCCTTGGACCATCTCAAGTTGCACAAACCCTAGAGTTGCTCTCAAGCTTGGAGCCCTGGAAGGAAGGCCAACTTCAGAATTTACAGCAGTCTGGTCTTGTGATCTTGTCCGGCAGGGTCATCTCACTGGGGAACTCCAAAATATTAGACCAGGAACGCATGTAAAGACCACTGACTCCTAGTAAAATCAAATTAAGGCAAGCTAATTATTTCAAAGGGAAAGACTACCTCTCCCTCCCAAAATGGCGGGAGCAAGACAGCAAACCCACCTTTTCTATAGCCCAGCTATATAGCCCAGAAAGATGCACAAAAAGGGGGTTACAGATAACAGAACTTTAACAAGCATCACACTAACGGTAGTTTACATTTTTTTTAAGCTCACCCCAACATCAGAAATTATGAGGACCATTAGAGCCTCAGAGACTCGTTGTCTGGCCAGGGAAAGAAAATATTTATGAGGTGTCACTAAAGTTTCAGAGAGGGCTGCAATCTGGGCAGAGAGCCAGGCATGGGTGAGTTTAAGGCATGGGCAAACATTCCAAGCAGGTTCAGAATTTGCAGTAATTTATAATAAATCCAAAATTATCTTTTCATGGCTTTCTGGCAAGTGGGCTCCCAATTTTAATAAATGATCAGGTTGGGTCTATCAACCCTGTCCCTTACTTTTGGAAACTCCCCTTCCACATCCAAGCTTGTGATCTCCTGAGCATTTTCCATTCCAGATATGTATTCACAGATTTTCTAACTCTTCTCCTCTAATTGTGTATTACTTGGGGCGAATGTAATGTCAAGGCATTGTTCTGGATGAGAATGGGAAGATTTTTTGCATACACATTGGATTCATTATCTAATTTTTCATTCGAAATACTTAATCCCTGACACTAAAACCTACCCTACTGGACTCTGACTACTAATGCAAATATGATGGAGATAAATTACCCCAACAAAATAGAAATACAAGCAGTTCAGAGCAGGCATGGTGCATAGTTGGACTTGCCTTTTGCATTATGTAGTGTAGGAGTTATAAATCTAGCAAATTTTCAATTTAAATAGTTCTCCATGTGTTTGAAAGTTAACAAATATTTGAATTCCTGTCTCCCTTTCTCTGTAGCCTATTCAGCACATGTATTTTTATATGCACATATCAAATCCTACCTGGTACCACACGTACATTCTTGTGAGGTGGATGAATTGGCAGATACAATTTGTGAGAATAGATCACTCATTCTAAACGCTGTTGGAACTGAAAATTCAACCTATGGGTGAGCTTCCTAGTTGAACAACATTATACATAAACCCATGTTCAGTAAAATAAATATTTTTGGATCTGTGGATGATATATATTTCATGATTAATTTAGATTGCCATATATATTGCTACTTTTTAATGTCTGTGTGTGTGTGTGTTTATATATATATATATATATATATATATATATATATATATATATATATATACTCTCCAGATTTTTCAAAATATGAAATATATGTGTCTTATTATACACTCCCTAAATTCATTCATATTCATATATGTGGATTTATGATCAACTTTTCACAAGATTATTATCAGAAATATTCATCCACCTGAAATACATATTTGTTTCCTAGTACTGAAAACAAACTTCAGTGAATGGTGCACACAAATCCTAATATTTCTACAGTAACTCACCCAGTTTAACATCAATGCGTATAGATTCCTATGGGACATGAAGTGTATTTTGACGTTCATTTTTATTCAACTCTGGTACATTACTATTTCTTCAGTTAATGCACATCATAGGATAAATATTTCATCCACAATTTATCAAATTGATAGGCATTTGTTTCACTTTCAATCACTTCCTGATTCAGAACACATGTATTCCTTAATGTTTCTTGACTGCTCGTTTCATGAGACTTCTTTCCAAACACATTATTTTCAATTTCCATTATCGCTTTGAAGCAAATCTCACACACCCGTCTTGATAAACCATTAAAGTAATATTACCATTATATGTATAATTGGTTGGAATTAATGATTGTATATCAATATAAGATTTTCTGCATATTTTCAGATATAAATTCAATCGATTATTTAAAGTGTAATCAGTTATATTATTTATTCACAGTATGGTCTCTTCATGCATTATCTCTACATACATAGACACAGGGTACACCTCTTTGTACCCCCAATATTAATTTATATGTCTTCAAAATATTGCTCCCAGAAATGGTGGAAGAAATACTCTGTCAACTGATGTACATAAACATTTTATCACAGTAATATTCTGGACACAAAATGCAAAGTTCACACTTATGATTGTACCAAAGACTAAATGGAATGTAAACATGGATTACTAAAAAAATCCATGTCCAATTTGGCTAATGCTCTCAAATGTCAATCCTATTAATGATTACATATTTGTTTCTTCCTAAGATTATATATTCAAAATCAACCCTGTTGAAAATATCTAATACTATCACTCACTTTATACTTTGTCTGATTTCATAATGTCTCTATAGATATCTGCTTTCCTACATATTTTCCCCAGTTCATCATTGTGACTCATTCTTCACATGTGCTGACATTGACATTCACTCACTAACCGAAACCCTGTTGCTAAAGAACTTTTGGTCCAATTCCTATACTCACTCTTTTTTCTAAACTTACTTACTATCTTCCTAATCCACCTACTGTCCCCTTTTGACTGGATATTCTCTTCGACATTCAATCATCCAAGGTACAAGGTCCTATGCCATTTTATATCGATTTATCTGAGACATCTGTGCAGAACATAATTCAAAGCTAAGTGTCACAATCAAAGGCCCAATTCCCTTCTGGGCTTCAAATCTTACCTAGATTTCTGTTTTCATACTTACATTTCACCTATTTATTCTTGTAAATATCGCAGATTCCCAATACCATTATTCATCCTGCAGAATGATTCCTAACTCAAATCGAATATGTTATTAATCCTAACCATACACTCTTCCATCAATCTAACTTTACAAAACAGTAAGGACACAGTTTGTCTTACAATACAGGAATGTAGGGGATCTTCCACCTGCTGAGAACCTCAAAGGTCCTTACAGAAATGATCCCTGGAGAAGATGTTGACAGCTATGGAGAACCTGAGAGAGAAAAATTCATTTTCCATGGAAAACAACCAGGTCAAAATGAAGGGATGTGTCTGAATCAGCCTCTCTCATCTTAATGTAGAGTAGTTGGACCAAATCAGGCATGTGTGGAGAGCTGTTCCCGGGTGCCGATTTTTGATATACAATTCTTAGCTTGAAGTGTCACAGTAAGTAGGGGCAGGCTCCATCTCATGGGAACCTAGGAAACAACTTTTAGGACAAAGTGTTTGCCAAGGCAGTGACCTCATTCAGTTTCTGAATGAAGTGACCTACCTCACTTCTTTGGTGATGGAACTCTCTGAACTGGGGATCCAAGAAGCCAGGCACCCAGAGTCAGTCCCAGTCCCAGTCCCAGTGGGCTCACATGTTTGTATTTACCAAGGACAGAGTCAGACTTTCTTGGTACCTACTGATGTGAGGATGGCCAAATGCCAGGAGAGCTCTGAAGAGGGCCAGTTCATGAGAAAGCAGGCAGTGTCTCACCACTGGTTCCTGAAAACTTCACTGAGTTGGCCAAGGAGACCAGATCTGAGAGAGTTTCCCAATACTATTATTCATCCCGAAGAATGATTCCTAACCCAAATTGAACATGTTATTAAACCTAACATACACTGTTCCCTCAATCTAACTTTACAGAAGAGCGGGGACAGTGTTGGTCTTACAATACAGGAATGTAGGGTATCTTCCACCTGCTTAGAAACTCAAAGGTCCATGCAGAAATCATTCCTGGAGAAGATGTAGGCAGCTATGAAGGACTTGAGAGAGCAAAAGTCATCTTCCATGGCAAACAACCTGGTCAGGATAAAGGAGTGTATCTGAATCAGCCTCTCTCTTATTAATGTAGAGAAGATGGATCAAACCAGGCCTGTGTGGAGAGCTATTCCTGAGTGCCTATGGTTTATATACCATTCTAACTTGTGAAAGTGTCACAGGAAGTAGGGGCATCCTCCATCTCAAGAGACCATAGGAAGCAACTGTTAGGACAAAGTGGTTGCCAAGGGAGTGACCTCTTTCAGTTTCTGAAGGAAGTGACCTCACGTCACTTCCTTGGTGTTGGAACTCTCTGAACTTGGGATCCAGGAAGCCAGGCACCCATTTCCAGTCCCAGTCCTACTCCTAGTGGGCTCACTTCTTTGGATTTACCAGGGACAGAGTCAGTCTTTCATGGTACCTACTGATGTGGGGATGGCCAAATGCCAGAAGAGCTCTGAAGAGGGGCCTTTCCTGAGAAAGCAGGTAGTGGCTCATGCTGGCTCCTGAAATCTTCGCAGAGTTGGCCACGAAGACCAGATCTGAGACAAGACAGGCTATTTTTGGGGAACATAGTATGACCCACCAGTCAGAGAATACTCCAGATAGTCACAGATGTACTTGGGGGAAGCAGGTGCCTTTGTGGGTGTTGGTGTGGGATTCTTTTTTTGTCTCATGTTCTGAGAATAGGTTAACCAGTACCCTGGTTATTAATTGATAGTTACATTATGCTTATAGACCCCAGAACTCAGGACAGGTAGAAAAAATAAATAGAACCATTAAATAGACCTTTACGAAATTACTCTTAGAGACCTGCATAAAAGATTGGACTATGCTCCTGCCTTATGCACTGTTTCATGCAAGAAATACTCCCTCTGTTTCTTTGTGTAACCTCACCACCTGTGAAATTCTCTATGGTGCCCTTCCTCCAGTAAGGGACCTAACCCCAACTCTAAGACCTAAGGATCCCTTCCACACCCCCTAGCTTGACAGACTTAAAGCTCTTGAAAGAACTCATTGATATCTGTTCAAACAGCTGGCCACGGCCTACCAAACTGGGGACAAGGGGACTCCACTTCAATATAATGTAAGAGACTTCATCTACATAAGAAGACATCAGGTTTCATTCCTGGAACCCCGATGGAAAGGAACATACCAGGTACTACTTATAACACCTACATCAGTAAATGTATATGGAATCAATTCCTGGATCCATGCCTCTCATCTCAAGCCTGCGCTCTGTCCAGACTCTTGCTGGAAACTGGAAATGACTAGTAACCCTTTCAAATTGTGTATTCACCATATGAATAAGGCTATAGACTCTCCCCTTGGCCACAAGTAGTCCTAAACCTCATCAGGTGGTTCATCAGCGATGGCTGATCACAAATCCTACTAGAGAAGAAGTATGGTCTATCTCGCTTACAGCCCCCATAGGGACCTGGTGGCCATCTCTCCACCCAGACATTTGTCAGCTGGCTATAGGTTTTTCCTATTGGGATATATCTGATAAAGTGGATCCCACTAAAATTCTATTAAATACCTTCTGTATCATCGATAATGGAAACAAACATTATGGATGTAGGGACACGCGAGCAAGATGCAGGTTGGCTAGCCCAGATTACTATGTTTGCATGGCAGACTATCAAAGCCACAAAGAGCCACGGCTGTGAGGGGAAAAAGCCAACTTCTTCTGTAAGTCATGGGGATGTTAGCATACAGGGACTGCCTGGTGGAACCCAAACTCCCCATCAAATTCAGTACACAGCATTGGCCATATTACCAATTAGACAACCAAAACCGATGGACCCCAGAAGGCTCTCTAGATCCTCAAATTATGCATGACATTTTTAACTTCTACAAGTGATCAAAAGGGTGGAAGGAGATTCCCCTATGTGAAGACCTTTTCCCTCCTTCACTCACGTCCTGAACTATGCTTCTCCAATAGATCCGAACCCTCAGCCTTCTGCTCCAGACTCTCTGCTTTCACTCCCACCTGAGCAACCTGATTTCTCCCCTCCATTTACTAGATCAAAAAACCAAACCTCGGCCGGTTCTCAGACAATTGCGCCCTTGCTGAGGTATCAGGTACTGAGGTACCCCTCCACCCACTCAGTCCTCTTTTCTCCAGTAAGTGCCCAGAGCAGGTCCCCTCAGGTCCTCTTACCAGCTAACCCAAAGCTCAAACCCGCTGAGGAGATCCCTCAGACCACTATCCAAGATGTAATGAAAGTGACCTTTAAAGTTGCCTTGTCATCACTGAAAACAGGTGACTAAGAATTTAAAGTCCCTCACAGGCTTTTTGGGATACTCACTCCTGTCGTCCCCTCTGATCTACCTGTTCTACTGCTCAAGTTTTTGTTGCCAGGAAAATCACAAACCCCTTTCCCAATATTCTTTTACATCTCTCCTTCCTAATTCTCAGATAAACGGAGCTGCTCTCAGCCTTGCTTTCCACGTCTTGCCCCTCTTCACCAGGCCCACAGAAAAGTCTTATATGACCTTCTCCAGAAGTCTTCACCATTGCTGACTTTAGGACTTTCAGCAAAAGAGTCCCTATAAATGAATTCAATGTAGATAAACTCCGTGTTTTCATGTCGCCCTGTTCTACTTGGCCAGTGGTTGGAAAAATCAGCACTCCTAAGCTAGACACCCCCTTACGAGTTTTTCACAAAATAAGTGAACAAGGCCTCTGGCCTTGAGCTGGGGATTCACAGAGATGGCTACAATTCTAAGTAAAGAAGTTACCAACTAGGCTCCATGGTAACAGCTGGCAGGGAGAAAAAAAAGAGAAAAAAAAAAGCTCTCCCTGTCCCAAGTGTCCTTGAAAAGTTAACTTGCCGAGAACAGAGGAAAAAATAACAGAAACAAAAACTGCTTTTTGTGAACTTCTGAAGACTGTGAACTTCTGAGCCCCTTCCCTTACATGTTGGGTACAAATTCTGAAACTACCTAAACTTGGGGTTCAGAAGATTAATTGATTACAACAGAAGCAATACCCTCTAAATCCGTTTGCAACCAAATAGGGCTGTTTCCCTGTCTTCGGTGCTATCTTAGATTCCTTTCCTTTTCCGTACCTACAACAGTATAATTCTATATACTTAAACATTGTTTATGTTTTCATGAAATGGTCAACAGATGTGATTAATTATGTAATGGTGCAGATGTTTCCCAGAGTGTTCTAGGATGATGCATGTTCATTTAAAGATCAAATCGGAGGGCATACAACCTGTTTCCACCGGGAACCTGTATCTCTCACTTTAGCCATCCTATTAGGAATAGGAGTTGCTGCAGGAGTGAGCACAGGAACCCTAGTCCATGGGACACAACAAATGACCCAATTAGAAGCAGCAATAGACCAAAAATTAAAGATAATAAAACCTCCATCACAGCTTTACAGGAATGTTTAACCTCTCTCTCTGAAGTTGTTTTACAGAACAGGCAAGGGTTAAACCTTCTCTTCATGAGAGAAGGGGGACTTTGTGCTGCATTGAGGGAAGAAGGTTGTTTTTATGCCGACCATACTGGAGTTGTATAAGAACCTATGAGTATATTAAGAAAATGCCTTTAAGAGTGTCAACGAGAGAGAGAGGCCCAAAAAGGGTGGTTTGAGTCTTGGTTCACACAGTCCCTCTGGTTAACTATGCTTTCATAAGCCCAGGCCTGTCCATTAATAATCCTCATATTATTGCTAACTGTAGGACCCTGTTGGCTCAACCATGTAGTTTCCTTTCTCGAAGCTCAAATTGGACAATTTAAACTTATGGTAATCAGACAACAATATACCCCACTAGGAGACATAAAATGTGACACCCTTCAATGATCACTTTCATGATTAAAAGTAACCAGAAGAAGAATTGGGGAATAAAAAGTTAATAAAATAGGTACTTGTCACTTCCTATTTTTCTGTATGCTTAATAAAACACTGTTGAAATCTTGAGAACTGTTTGCTAATCTTGTTCCCAGAATGTGCTGTCCCCAACTGCCAAACTGCAGAATGTACTCCATCATCCCGTTGAAAGCAAACTGCCCACTCTCCCTGACGCATCAATAAATTTCCCTCCCTGCCCTCTCCAAGGAAAGTATATAAGCTCTGTTTAAGCTGTTCTCAGGACTCTCTGCTCTATTCAAGTGAGCTCTGAGCCCCAGCATGCTGGACCCTCAATAAACCCTTTGTTGTTGCATGAGACAGTCTCTTGGTGGTCTCTTCCTCCTATGCCTGCCAGACCATTACAATATTCCAACTCTATATTCTTATAAATATCTCAGGTTCCCAATACCATTATTCATCCAGCAGAATAATTCCTAACCAATATCAAACATGTAATTAAACATAACCATACACTCTTCCCTCAATCTAACTTTACAGAAGAGCAGGCACAGAGTTGGTATTACAATACAGGAATGTAGGGGATTGTTCATCTGCTGAGAACCTCAAAGATCCATGCAGATATGATCACTGGAGAAGATGTAGGCAGCTATGAAGGACCGGAGAGAGCAAAAGTCATCTTCCATGGAAAACAACTTGGTCAGTATGAAGGGTTGTGTCTGAATCAGGCTCTCAAATTTTAATGTAGAGAAGATGGACCAAACCAGGCCTGTTTAGAGAGTTGTTCCCGGGTGCCTATGGTTGATATACCATTCTAACTTGTGAAACTGTCACAGGTAGTAGGGGCAGCCTGCATCTCATGGGACCCTTGGAAACAAATGTTAGGACAAAGTGGTTGCCAAGGCAGTGACCTCATTCAGTTCCTGAAGGAATTGACCTCACCTCACTTCCTTGTTGATGGAACTATCTGAACTTGGGATCCAGGAAGCCAGGCACACAGAGCCAGTCCCAGTCCCAGTCCCAGTGGTCTCACTTGTTTGGATTTACCAAAGACAGAGTCAGTCTTTCATGGTACCTACTGATGTGAGGATGGCAAAATGCCAAGAGAGCTCTGAAGAGGGGCCTTTCCTGAGAAAAAGGTAGTTGCTCAATGCT
Organism: Callospermophilus lateralis; assembly: GCF_048772815.1. Lineage (NCBI taxonomy): Eukaryota > Metazoa > Chordata > Mammalia > Rodentia > Sciuridae > Callospermophilus > Callospermophilus lateralis. The sequence continues at coordinate 380,005 of NW_027512508.1, read as the reverse complement.
GGCTCCTGACAACTTTACAGAGTTGGCTAAGGAGGACAGATCTGAGAGAGAACATGCCATTTAAAGGGAACATACTGTGGCCCACTAGTCAGAGGACACTCCAAATAGTCTCAGAATTACTTAGGGAAAGGAGGTGCCTTTATGGGTGTAGGTGTAGGTTTGTGGTTTTCACTTGTTCTGAGAATAGGTATCAAAGGCGGTTTGTTTGGATTGAGTGAACTCTTTCTGGTAAGTACTTTGACAAGGCGAGTGTTTTTATGTCTGTATATAAAACGGTGTTCTTGGTTGTAGACATAAGAAGAGAGAATGCATCAATGGATGTGTCCTGTCTAGTAGAAAGCTTGCCAGCCTTCATACTGCCCAATTTATGAATGGACTGCTACTTGACTTATGGATGGGCAACATCTGCTATCCTCCAAAGTTCCTGTTTTCTTCCTGAATTCTGGCCTCTCTAAAGAATAGGCTTATGCTTTTGTGCCCAAGATATGTACCACCTCCAAGCTCTGTGACATGGACATGTACTGGATACCAGAAGGGAATGACGAGCTTCTTAGAAAACTCAGATATCAGTATGACCAGTAAAGTCTCAGTGGAGAAAGCCTGCTTTGTGCCTTTTGCTTACCTATTGTTTTATTGCCCTGAATGTCAGGAAGGTCTCTGCCTCAGGCCTCCCCTTTGTGAAGCCTGAAGAAAAGAGTTCTCAAATTGAAATGAATGGGCATCACCTGTGGCTCTGTGCTTAATTGCTTTGGAAAGGGATGTGTCTGAATCAGCCTCTTGGCACTGTGTGAGGCTGTGGCTTAGATTCTCAGCACTAGATGGATCCAAAGAAATATCTCATGTGTGCATCCAATACAAAAATGGCTAAAAGAGCAGATATTGTAGATGAAGTCTCTCGCCTTCCTATGTAAAGTTCCTGACGTCCATTAAGTGAGAATAGTGATACTTTGGGTCAAATGAGATATTTAAAGCCCTGTAGAGGCTAGCCTATAGGTGCATGGGTTTTCTCATGATTCCAGTTCACATAAAGAATCTAAACCGCACAGTAATTTGGCCTCAAATTGGAGAAGCAAAGCAGCATTAACGGCATGCCTATTTGATCACTCTTGGTTAACAGGAAGGGTGTCTAGGCCACACAGACTTTAGGAAAATGAGGGGAAAAGGGAGCTTATTTTGGACACTGTTGTGGGCTGCGCCCCTCATGGAAACCTGCTACCAGAGGTAATGATTAGTGTCTATATGGAAGAAGATGAGGGCCATGTGGGAGTGTTTTGGTTTTAATTGTGGACATTTGTATCGTGGTTGGAAGAGATGACTGGGTCCACCTGGGCTTGAACTCTGGTGTGACTCCCATTAGAGACTGAGTTCTGGAACTGACCTCAGAGCAGTATTGCCATGAATTTTGTCGGGATTTTATTAGGCCACGCATGAGAGTGACCCTTGGAAACTGAGATCTAAGGCCAGTGTGGATTTCCACAGAGCACTGGGAATCTCAGCCAGGATATAACATGATTTTATTTTTAAAGACTTGGCAGCCATAGTTGAGAGTCAAAACACACATGGAACTCACATTGTAGACCTCAATGGGTCTGGCTTCATGTGACCTTTTGGCCACTCTTTGGGAAGACTTGCCTGTGAGAGTTCTTCAGAGCATTCATTGAAATGAGCTTCCTCACCATTTAATGGTTCCTGAATTAATTGAAACCCATAGTGCCTCCAACTTCATCCTTGAAAAATGGCTCGATAAATACCATGAAATTTTTGAAATTCCCATGACCAGGTGGCACTGGAGAAACTTTGGATGTCCTGTTGCTGATCATGAGTATACCAGACGGTGCCTTGATTGACTGGGTTTCATGAAAATGGTGTAGATCAGATATGCCAGTAAGTTGGAGCCTGCTGAGCAGTGGGCCTAGAGCAATGTTGGGCAGGTGTGTGACAGAAAATATGCGCTGCGGCCATTTCGATCTGCCATTGGCTTCCAAATGCCTTGTGACTGACAGGATGCAGCCAGAAGACCCTTATTTGTAAAGGCATCTTGTTATATGGAGAGTTTTGACCCTGTCCCTTACTTTTGAAAACTCCTCTACCACCTCCAAGTTTGTGAACTCCTGATCATATTCCATTCCAGATTTGTATTCTCAGAATTCCTAACTCTTTTTCCCTAATTGTGTCTTACTTGGGGTGAAAGTATTGTCAAGGCATTGTTCTGGATGAGAGTGGGAAAAATTTTGTGTAGCACATATTTGCATACACATTGGATTCATTTTCCAATTTTCCATTCAGAATACTAAATCCCTGACACTAACATATACCCTATTAGACTCTGACTACTAATCCTAATATGGTGGAGTAAAATAACCCAAACGGAATAGAAATACAAGCAGTTCAGAGAAGGCATGGTGTGTAGTTGGAATTGTCTTTTGCATTATATTGGGTAGAAGGTATAAACTAGTTAATTTTTTTATTGAAAGAGTTCTCCATGTGTTTTTAAAGTAAACAAATGTATGAATTCGTGTCTCCCTTTCTCCGTAGCATATTCAGCACATGTATTTTTATATGCACATACAGAATCCTACCTGGTACCACTCGTACAATCTTGTGAGGTGGCTTACTTGGTAGATACAAATTGCGAGAAGACATCACAGCTCCTAAACACTGTTGGAACAAAAACATTAAACCTATGTGTGAGCTTCCTAGATGAACAACATTATACATAAATCCATGTTCAGTAAAATGAATATTTTTGCATCTGTGGATGATTTATATTTCATGGTGAATTTCGATTGGCATATATATTGCTACTTTTTAATGTCTGTGTGTATATATATATATATATATATATATATATATATATATATATATATACAGTCTCCAGATTTTTCAAAATATGAAATATATGTGTCTTATTACACACTTCCTAAATTCATTCATATTCATGTATGTGGATTTATAATCAAATTTTCACATGATTATTCTCAGAAATATTCATCCACCTGAAATACATATTTTTTCCTACTAGTGAAAACTAACTTCAGTGAATGTTGCATACAAATCCTAATATTTCTACAGTAACTGACCCAGTTTAACATCAATGCGAGTAGATTCCAATGGGACATGCTGTGTGTTTTGACGTTCATTTTTATTCAACACTGGTACATTATGATTTCTTCAGTTTATGCACATCATAGGATATATTTTTCATCCACAGTTTCGCAAATTTATAGGCATTTGTTTCACTTTCAATCAATTCCTTTTTCAGAACACATGTATTCATCCATGTTTCTTGACTGGTCTTTTCATGAGACTTCTTTACAAAACACATTATTTTCAATTTTCATAATCATTTTTGAAGCGAAACTCAGACACCGTTCATGATAAACAATAACACTAATATTAACAATAGATGTATAACTGGTTGGAATGAATGATTTTATATCAATATAAGATATCTTAAATATTTTTAGATATCAATTCCATCCATTATTTAAAGTGGAATCAGCTATATTATTTATTCACAGTGTGGTCAATTCATGCATTATCTCTATATTCATAGACACAGGGCACACCTCTTTGTACAACCAATACTTATGTATATGTCTTCTAAATATTACTGCCAGAAATGGTGTAAGAAATACTCATGTCACCAGATCTACATACACATTTTATCACAGTAATATTCGGGACACAAAAAGTAAATGTCACACTTATGATTGTACCGGAGTCTGAATGGAAAGTGAACATGGATTACTAAAAACATTCCTGTCCATGTTGCCTAATCCTCTCAATTATCAATCCTGTTGGTGACTACATATTTGTTTCTTCCAGAGATTATATATTCAAACTCTACCCTGTTGAAAATGCCTAATCATATCACTCACTTTATACTTTGCCTGATTTCATTATGTCTCTATTGATATGTGGTTTCCTACATATTTTCCCAAGTTCATCATTGTGACTGACCCTTCACATGAAGTTATGTTTACTTTCACTCTCTAACCAAAACACTATTGCGATAGAACATATATTCCAAATCCTATATTGACACTTCTTCCTAAACCTACTATCTACCTAATCCTACCGACTATCCGTTTTTGACTGGATGTTCTCTTCGACATTCAATCATCCAAGGTACAAGGTTCTATGCCATTATATATCTATTTTTCTGAGACATCTGTGCACAATGTAAATCAAATTTAAGTATCCCAATCAAGGGCCCAATGCCCTCTAGGCTTCAAAATTACCTAGATTTCTGTTTTTATTCATATATTTAACCTCTATATTTTTATAAATATCGCAGGTTCCCAATAGCATTATTCATCCCGCAGAATGATTCCTAACCCAATTCAAACATTTTATTAACCCTAAGAATACACTGTTCCCTCAATCTAAATTTAATGAAAAGCAGGGACAGAGTTGGTCTTACAATACAGGAATGTAGGGGATCTTCCACCTGCTGAGAACTTCAAAGATCCATGTAGAAATGAACCCTGGAGAAGATATAGTCATCTATGAAGGACCTGAGAGAGCAAAAGTCATCTTCAATGTCAAACACCCTGGTCAGGATGAAGGGATGTGTCTGAATCAGCCTCTCTCTTCTTAATGTAGAGGAGAAGGACCAAACCAGGCCTGTGTGGATAGCTATTCCCGGGTTCCTAAGGTTGACATACCATTCTAACTTGTGAACATTTCAGAGGAAGTAGGGGAACCCTCCATCTAATGGGACCCTTGGAAGCAACTATTAGGACAAAATGGTTTACAAGACAGTGAATTCATTCAGTTCCTGAAGGAAGTGACCTCACCTCACTTCCTTCGTGATGGATCTCTCTGAACTTGGGATCCTGGAAGCCAGGCACACAGAGCCAGTCCCAGTCCCAGTCCCAGTGGGCTCACTTGCTTGGATTTACCAAAGACAGAGTCAGTCTTTCTTTGTTCCTACTGATATTATGATGCCAAAAGCAAGGAGAGCTCTGAAGAGGGGCCTTTCCTGAGAAAGCAGGTAGTGGCTCAAAATTCCCTTCTGACAACTTAAAAGAGTTGGCCAAGTAGACCAGATCTGAGACAGGACAGGACATTTCGGGGGAACATTGTATGGCCCACCAGTCAGAGGACACTCCGTAGAGTCACAGACCTACTTGGGGGAAGGAGGTGACTTTGTGGGTGTGGTTGTGGGTTTATGATTTTGTCTCATCTTCTGAGAATAGGTAGGAAAGGCGGTTAGTTTTTTTTTTTTTGGAGTGTACTGTTTCTAGTAAGTCGTTTGACAAGGCGAGTGTTTCTATGTCTGTGTATTCCACTGTGTCCGTGGTTGTATACATTAGAAACGAGAATGCATCAATGTATTTGTCCTGTCTAGTAGAAAGCTTCCCAGCATTCAACCTGCCCAATTTATGAATGGGTTGCGGCTTTCCTTAAGGATGGGCAACACCTACTATCTTCCTAATTACCAATTTTCTTCCTGAATTCTTTCCAATCTCCAGAATTGGCTCATGTTTTTTTGTCCAAGATATGTACCACCTCCAAGCTCTGTGACATGGCCATGTACTGGATATCTGCAGGGAATGGCGAGCATCTCAGAAAACTCAGATATCAGTGTGACCAGTAAAGTATCAGTGGAGAAACCCTGCTTTGGGCCTTTTGCTTACATAATGTTCTGTTGCCCTTAATTTCAAGAAGTTCTTTGCCTCAGGCCACCCCTTTGTGAAGCCTGAGGAAAACAGTTTTCAAATGAAAATGAATGGGCATCACCTGTGGCCCTTTGCTTTATTGCTTTGGAAAGGGATGTGTGTGATTTAGCCTCTTGGCCCTGTGTGAGGCTGTGGCTTAGATTCTCAGCACCTGATGGATCTAAAGAAAGATCCCATGTGTGCATCCAAAACCAAAATGGCCAAAAGAGCAGTCCTTGTGGATGACGTCTCGCCTTCCTCTGTGAGGTTCCTGACTTCCATCAATAGGGATCCTTTGGGTCAGAGGAGTTCTCCAAATCCCTGCAGAGGTGCTTGGGTTTTCTCATGACTCCAATTCACATAAAGAATCTTAACCTCTGAGTCAGTTGGCCTCAAAGTAGAGAAGCGGTGTAGTCTTCACAGCATGCCTATTTCATCACGCCTGGTTCACAGAAAGTATGTCCAGGCCACCCTGACTTTAGCAAATGAGTGGCAAGGGAGCTTATTTTGGACACTGTCTTGGACTGCGCTCCTCATGAAAACCTCCAGCCAGAGGTTATGATGAGTGTCTATATGGAAGAAAATGAGGGCCATGTCGAAGTGTTTTGGTTTTAATTGTGGTCATTTGTGTGTCAGTTGGAAGAGATAACTGTGTTCACCTGGGCTTGAACTGTTGTGTGATTCCACTTAGAGACTGCTTTCTGGAACTGACCTCAGTGAAGTATTGCCATGAATTGTTTTGAGATTTTAGGAGGCCACGCATGAGATTCGCTCTTGGTATCTGTGATCTAGGCCCAGGGTGGCTTTGCACAGAAAACTGGGAATCTTTGCAAGGATATCACATGATTTTATTCTGAAAGACTTGGCAGCCATCGATGAGAGTCAAAACACACATGGACCTAACATTGTAGACCTCAATGGGCCTTGCTTATGTTACCATTTGGCCTCTGTTTCTGTAGCCTTGCCTATGAGAGTTCTCTAGAGCTTTCATTGAAATGAGCTTCCTCACCATTTAATGGTTCCTGAATTAATTGAAACCCAGAGTGTCTCAAATTTATTTTTGAAAAATGGCTAGATAAATACCATGCAAGTTTTGAAATTCCCATGACCAGGTGGCACTGGAGAACATTTGGATATCTGGTTCCTGATCATGAGTGTACCAGACAATGCCTTGATTGACTGGGTTTCATGAAAATGGAGTAGAACAGAGATGCCTGTAAGTTGGAGCCTGCTGAGTAGTGGGCCTAGAGCTGTGGTGTGAAGGTGTGTGATAAACATCTGTGGTGGGGCCATGTGAATATGTCTTTGACTTCCAAATGGCTTGTGACTGACTTGCTGCTGCCAGCAGACCCTTATATGTAAAGGCATCTTACTATATAGAGGGGTTTCAGGGCAATGTTCAGAATCAGGTTGCTCTTGTCAAGGGGGCAAGCTATGTGGGATAGAAGCCTGGTTGGTGCATTCTCCTGTAAACCCTGACCCACCACACCTGACAGAACTCCCTCCAGCACTGTGTCCCTGATGAACTCCTTGTATTTTTTGAAGCAACACCAAACTACGAGTGCAGCAGCCAGAAACACCACGAAAAGTGGAGGATGACCAAATGACTTCACAGTCCACGCGGGCAGACACTTAGACCCAGGTGGCCAAAAATTGCCGACAAAGATAGAATTCATCACTGCTGCCTAATGTTCATTGGAAAACAAGAAACCATGTCCTCCAGGTCACATAGATGCCATTCCAGATTTGATGGTCTCACTACAAAGGAAGCTAAATCTCCTGACAACAACATATACTTTAAGTGCCCAAACTCAGAGGCAGTTTGTCAAGAAGTCTTTAGGCCAAAAGAACTTCATGTTTGTGGAGTGTTTACCCTATCCCTTACTTTTGGATACTCCTCTCCCAACTCCAAGGTTGTGAACTCCTGAGCATTTTCCATTCCGGATATGTATTCACAAATTTCCTAACTCTTCTCCTCTAATTGTGTCTTACTTGTGGTGAAGGAAATGTCAAGGCATTGTTCTGGATCAGAGTGGGGAGATTTTTGTGTAGCACATATTTGAATACGCATGAGATTAATTTTCCTATTTTCCATTCGAAATTCTGAATCCCTGACACTTACCCATACCCTACTAGACTCTCACTACTAATCCTAATATGATGGAGAAAAATAACCCAAACAAAATAGAAATACAACCAGTTCAGAGGAGACCTGTTGTATAGTTGGACTTGCCTTTTGCATGATAAAGGGTAGGTGTTACAAATCTAGTCAATTTTTAAATGAAAAAGTTCTCCATGTGATTTAAAGTTAACAAATATGTGAATTCTTGTTTCCCTTTCTCTGAAGCCTATTCAGAACATGTATTTTTAATGCACATATTGAATCCTACCTGGTATCACACTTATATTTTTGTGAGGTGGATGACATCGCAGATACAAATTGTGAGAAGAGATCACTCCTCCTAAACACTGTTGGAACTGAAAATTCAACCTATGGGTGAGCTTCCTAGTTGAACAACATTTTACTTAAATCCATGTTTAGTAAAATAAATATTTTTGCTTCAATGGATGATATATATTTCATGATGAATTTCTATTGGCATATATATTGCCAGTTTTCAATGTCTCTGTGTGTGTTTTTTGTATATATATATATATATATATATATATATATTCTCCAGGTTCTTCAAAATATGAAATATATGTGTCTTTTATACACTCCATAAATTTATTCATGTTCATGTACTTGGATTTATAATCAACTTTTCAGAAGATTATTCCAGAAATATTCATCCACCTGAAATTCATATTTGTTACCTAGTACTGAAAGCTAACTTCAGTGAACGGTGCACACAAATCCTAATATTTTTATAGTAACTGACCCAGTTTAATATCAAAGCAAGTTGATTCCTATGGGACATGTTATGTATTTTGACGTTTATTCCTATTCAACACTGGTAAATTACTATTTCTTCTTTTTTTGCACATCATAGGATATATATTTAATCCAAAAGTTATCAAATTTACAGGTATTTGTTTCACTTTCAATCACTTCCTGCTTCAGAACACACGTATTCCTGCAGGTTACTTGACTGGTCTTATCATGAAACTTCTTTCCAAACACATTATTTTTGATTTTCATAATGATTTTTGAAGCAAAATATACACAATTTTCATGATTATCCATAACCCTAATATTTCCATTAGATGTATAAATGGTTGTAATGAATGTATGTGTATCAATATAAGATTTCATGTATATTTTCAGATATCAATTCATTCCATTATTTAAAGTTGGAACCAGTTATATTTTTAATTCTCAGTATGGTCTCTTCATGCATTATCTCAATATTCATAAACACATGGTACACCCATTTGTACCCCCAATACTAATTTATGCATCTTCAAAATATTGCTCCCAGAAACAGTGGAAGAAATACTCCACCTGATCTACATATACATTTTATCACTGTAATAATCTGGACACAAAATGCAAAGTTCACCTTTATGATTGTACCAAAGCCTAAATGGAAATTGACCATGGATTACTAAAACATCTATGTCTAAATTGCCTAATGCTCTCAAATGTCAATCTATTTGTGACTCCATATTTATTTTTCCCTTAGATTATACAGTCAAGTTCAACCCTGTTGAAAATGTCTAATATTATCACTCACTTTGTACTATACCTGATTTCCTAATATCTCTATTGATATCTGCTTTGCTACATATTTTCCCCAGTTCATCATTGTGAGTGACCCTACACATGTGCTGATATTGACATTCACTCTCTAACCGAAACCCTATTGTTAAAGAACTTTTTGTCCAAAGTCTATACTCGCCCTCATTTCAACACCTACCGACTATCTTCCTGATCCTACAGACTATCCCTGTTTGATTGGATGTTCTCTTCTACATTCAATCATCCAAGGTACAAGGTCCTATTTCATTGTATATCGATTTATCTGAGACATCTGTGCATAACATAATTCAATGCTAAGTATCCCAATCAAAGGCCCAATGCCCTTCTGGGCTTCAAATCTTACCTAGATTTCTGTTTTCATACTTATATTTCACCTATATATTCTTAAAAATGTCACAGGTTCCCAATACCATTATTAATTGAGCGGAATGATTCCTAACCCAAATCAAACATGTTATTAACCTTAACCATACACTGATCCCTCAATCTAACTTTTCAGAAGAGCAGGGACAGAGTTGGTCTCAAAATACAGGCATGTAGGGGATTCTCCACCTGCTGAGAACCTAAAAGGCCCATGCAGAAATAATCCATGGAGAAGATGTAGGCAGCTATGAAGGACCTGAGAGAGCAAAAGACATCTTCCATGGTGAATAACCTGGTCAGGATAAAGGGTTGTGTCTGAATGAGCCTCTCTTTTTTTCATATAGATAAGATGGACCAAAACAGGCCTATGTGGAGAGCTGTCCCTAGGTGCCTATGGTTGATATACCATTATAACCTGTGAAAGTATCACAGGAAGTAGGGGCAGCCTCCATATCATGGGACCTTTGGAAGCAACTGTGAAGGCAAAGAGGTTGCCAAGATAGTGACCTCATTCAGTTCCTGAAGGAAGTGACCTCATCACACTTCTTTGGTGATGGAACTGTCTGAACTTGGTATCCAGGAAGCCAGGCACTCAGAGCCAGTCACAGTCCCAGTCCCAGGGGTCTCATTTTTTTTGATTTACCAAGGAGAGAGTCAGAGTTTCTTGGTAACTACTGATGTGTGGATGGCCAAATGCCAGGAAAGCTCTGAAGAGGGGCCTTTTCTGAGAAAGCAGGTAGTGGCTCACCACTGGCTCCTGACAACTTCACAGAGTTGGACAAGGAGACCAGATCTGAGAAAGGACAGGCCATTTCAGTGGAACATAGTATGACCCACCAGTCATAGGACACTCTGGATAGTCACAGTCCTACTTGGGGGAAGGAGGTGCCTTTGTATGTGTGTGTGTGTTTGTGGTTTTGTCTAATGTTCTGAGAATAGGTAGTAGTGGCGGTTTGTTTGGTTTTGAGTGAACTGTTTCTAGTAAGTCATTTGACAAGGCGAGTGTTTCTATGTCTCTGAATCCCACTGTGTCCGTGGTTGTAGACAGTTGAAAAGAGAATGGATCAATGGATTTGTGTTGTCTAGTAGAACGCATCCCAGCATGTATCCTGCCAAATTTATTAATGGTCTGAGGCTTTCCTTATCGATGGGCAACACCTGCTATCTTTCTAAGTTCCTGTTTTCTTCCTGAATTCTGGCCAATATCCAGAATAGGCTCATGGTTTTCTCTCCAAGATATGTACCACCTAAAAGCTCTGTGACATGGCCATGTACTGGATAGCTGAAGGGAATGGAGAGCATCTCAGAATACTCAGATATCAGAGTGACCATTTAAGTCTCATTGGAGAAACCCTGCTTTGGGCCTTTTGCTTACCTATTGTTCTGTTGACCTGAATGTCAGCAAGGTCTTTGCCTCAGGCCATCTCTTTTTGAAACCTGAAGAAAACAGTTTTCAAATGGAAATGAATGGACATCCCCTGTGGCTCTTTTCTTAATTTCTTTGGAAGGAGATGTGTCTGATTCAGCCTTTTGGCCCTTTGTGAGTCTGTGGCTTAGATTATCAGCACCTGATGGATCTAAAGAATGATCCCATGTGTGCATTCAAACCAAACTGGCCAAAAGAGCAGTCATTATGGATAAAGTCTCTCACTTTCCTTTGTAAGGTTCCTGACCTCCATCAAGTGAGAATAGGGATCCTTTGGGTCAATTGAGTTCTTAAAAGCCCTGCAGAGGCTAGCCCATAGGTGCTTGGGTTTTCTGATTACTCCAATTCACATAAAGAATCTAAACCCCACAGTCAGTAGGCCTCAAATTGGTGAACCGAAGTAGTATTAATGGCAGGACTATTTGACCACTCCTGGTTCACAGGAAGGTTGTACAGGCCACCCTGACTTTAGGCAAACCAGAGGCAAGGGAGCTTATTTTGGACACTGTCTTGGGCTGCACCCCTCATGGAAACCCTTAGCCAGAGGATATGATGAGTGTCTATATGGAAGAATATGAGGGCCATGTGGGAGTGTTTTGGTTTTAATTGTGGTCATTTGTGTGGCAGTTGGAAGAGATTACTTGTAAGATTCCAGCAGACGTTGGAGGAAGAGACTACCAAGAGACTGGCTCATGCAACAGCAATGGGGATTTATTGAGGATCCAATTCAGTTCGCTGGGGCTCTGTGCTCACTCAACAAGCAACAGCGGCCCAGATCCCCGAGAAGAGGTTAAGCAGTGCTTCAGTACACTTTTTGGGTAGGCAGAGGCTTTATATATATCAGAGGAAATCATCTTGATCAGCCGGAAAATCGAACAACAACTCTCCAACTTGATTAGCACATTCATTGGTGGAATCAGGTCGGGCGGGGGTGATAGGTCGATCCTAAGGAGGGGGGTACATTCAAACTGATTGGTTTGGGCCCTGATATGCTTAGGTGCCAAGCTGCACAGGGTCCTAGATTATTAAACAACTGGATGGTCAGGGGGAATATTTAATGGGCAGTGAAAGGATTGTCCTAACAGCTACAGGAATTTCAGGTTTTAGGTTTAGCATGGGAACTTAACAATACCTGGTCCTTTACATTTTAACTCAGGCTTTGCAGCTTAGAAACTTTACAACACCCGCTATTTTACACTTTAACTTCAATTTCTTTTACCCTAACAGACTGGGTCCACCTGGGTGTGAACTCTGGTGTGATTCCCCTTAGACACTGAGTTCTGGAACTGAACTCAGAGAAGAGGTGTCATGAATTGTGTTGGGATTATAAGAGGCCACACATGAGAGTTGCCCTTGGAAACTGAGATCTAGGCCCAGGGTGGCTTTCACAGAGCATTGGAAATTTCAGCCAGGATATCACATGATTTTATTCTGAATGACTTGGCAGCCATAGTTGAGAGTCAAAACACACATGAAACTCACACTGTAGACCTCAATGGGCTGGTTTCATGTGACCTTTTGGCCACTCTTTGAGAAGCCTTGTCTGTGAGAGTTCTATAGAGATTTCATTGAAATCAGCTTTCTCAAAATTTAAAGGTTCCTGAATGAATTGAAACCCACAGTGCCTCCAACTTCATCCTTGAAAAATGGCTAGATAAATACCATGAAATTTTTGAAATTCCCAGGACCAGGTACCACTGGAGAAAGTTTGGATGTCCGGTTTCTGATCATGAGTATAACAGACAGTGCCTTGATTCACTGGGTTTCATGCAAATGGTGTAGAACAGAGATGCCAGTAAGTTCGAGCCTTCTGAGTAGTGGGCCTAGAGCAGTGGAGGGCAGGTGTGTGATAAAACATCTGTGGTGGGGCCATGGGGATCTTCCATTGTCTTCCAAATGGCTTGTGACTGACATGGTGCAGCCAGCAGACCCTTATATGTAAAGGCATCTTGTTATTTGGAGAGGTTTCAGGGCAATGTTCAGAATCAGGATGCTATGGTCAAGGGAAAAGCTATGTGGGATAGAAGCATGGTTGGTGCATTCTCTTGCAGACCCTTACCCACCACAGGTGACAGAACTCCCTCCAGCACTGTACCAGGTGAACTACTTGTATTTCGTGAAGCAAATAACAAACTCCCAGTGCAGCAGTAAGAAATACCACGAAAAGTGGAGGATGACCAAATGGGTTCACAGTCCACACAGAGAGAAACTTAGCCCCCAGTGGACACTGTTAACCTACATAGAGAGAAATCAGCACTGCTGCCTCATGTTCAGTGGAAAATAAGAAACTATGTCCTCCAGGTCACATACATGCACACCCAGCTTTGATGGTCTCACTACCAAGAAAGCTCCTGACAAATACTTATATTTCAAGTGCGCAACCTCAGAGGCAGTTTCTCAAGAAGTCTTTAGGCCAGCAGAGCTCCATGTTTGTTGAGTGTTTACCCTGTCCCTTACTTTTGGAAACTCCTCTACCACCTCCAAGGTTGTGAACTCCTGAGCGTATTCCATTCCAGATATGTATTCACAGAATTTTTAACTCTTCTCCTCTAATTGTGTCTTACTTCAGGCGAGGGTAATGTCAAGGCATTTTTCTGTATGAGAGTGCAAAAATTTGTGTACAGCATTTATTTGAAATACTGAATCCCTGACATTAACCCATATCCTAATAGACTCTGACTACTAATCCTAATATGATGGAGAAAAATAACTCAAACAAAATAGAAATACAAGCATTTCATAGGAGGCATGGTGTATAGTTGGAATTGCCTTTTGCATTATATAGGGTAGGAGTAATAAATCTAGTCAATTTTTAATTGAAATAGTTTTCCATGTGTTTTTAAAGTTAACAAATATGTAAATTACTGTCTCCCATTCTCTCTAGCTTATTCAGAACATGTGTTTTTATATGCACATATAGAATCCTACCTGGTTATCACACATACAGTCTCATGAGGAGGCTGATTGGCAGATACAAATTGTGAGAAATGACCACTCCTCGTAAACGCTGTTGGAACTGAAAATACAACCCACGGGTGAGCTTCCTATTTGAACAACCTTATACAAAAATCCATGTTCAGTGAAATTAATATTTTTGGATCTGATGATGATATATATTTCACGATAAATTTCGATTGGCATATATATTGCAATTTTTAATGTCTCTCTCTCTGTGTGTGTGTATATATATATATATGTGTATATATATATATATATATATATATATACATATATATATATATGCACTCTCTCTAGATTTTTCAAAATATGAAACATGTGTCTTATTGTAGACTCCCTAAATTCATTTATATTCATGTATGTGGATTTATAATCAACTTTTCACAAGATTATTCTCAGAAATACTCATCCACCTAAAATACATACTTGTTTCCTAGTACTGAAAACTCACTTCGTTGAATGGTGCATACATATCCTAACATTTCTACAGTAACTGACCCTGTTTAAAATCAATTCAAGTAGATTACTATGGGACATGATGTGTATTTTGAAGTTCATTTTTATTCAACACTGGTACATTGCTATTTCTTCAGTTTATGCACATCATAGGATACATATTTCATCCACAAGTTAGCAAAATGATAGGCATTTGTTTCACTTTCAGTCACTTCCTGCTTCAGAACACATGTATTTCTCCATGTTTCTTGACTGATATTTTCATGAGACTTCTTTCCAAACACATTATTTTCGATTTCCGTAATCACTTTTGAAGCAAAACCCACACACCTTTCATGATAACCCATAACCCTAATATTACCATTAGATGTATAACTCGTTGGAATGAATGACTGTATATCAATATTCGATTTCTTATATATTTTCAGATATCAATTCAATCCATTATTTAAAGTGGAACCAGTTATATTATTTATTCACATGATGGTCAATTGATGCATTATCAATATATTCTATGACACAGGGTATACCCTTTTTACCCCCAATACTAATTTATATTTCTTCAAAATAGTGCTCCCAGAAATGGTGGAAGAAATACCC
Organism: Callospermophilus lateralis; assembly: GCF_048772815.1. NCBI lineage: Eukaryota > Metazoa > Chordata > Mammalia > Rodentia > Sciuridae > Callospermophilus > Callospermophilus lateralis. Next base: position 364,833 of record NW_027512508.1, on the reverse strand, counting down.
ATGTCACCTGATCTACATATACATTTTATCACAGTAATATTCTGGACACATAAAACAAAGGTCACTCCTATGATTGTACCAAAGCCTAAATGGAAAATGAGCATGGATTACTAAATGCACCCATGTCCAGGTTGCCTAATGCTCTCAAATGTCAATCCTATTGGTGACTACATATTTGTTTCTTTCTAACATTATATATCCAAACTCAACCCTGTTGAAAATGTCTAGTCCTATGACTCAGTTTATACTTTGCCTGATTTCCTAATGTCTCTATTAATATCTGCTTTCCTCCATATTTTCCCCAGTTCATCATCGTGACTGACTCTTCACATTTGCTAACATTTACATTCACTCTCAACTGAAACCATATTGCTAAAGAACTTTTGGTCCAGATCCTATACTCACTCTTCTTCCTAAAACTACTATCTCCTGTTCCTACCGAGTATTCCTTTTTGACTTGATGTTCTCTTCTACATTCAATCATTCAAGGTACATGGTCCTATGCCATTGTATATCGATTTATCTGAGACATCTGTTCAGAACGTAATTCAACGCTAAGTATCCCAATCAAGTTCCCATGCCCTTCTCGGCTTCAAATCTTAACTAGATTTCTGTTTTCATACTTATATTTCACTTATATATTCTTGTAAATATCGCAGGTTCCCAATACTGTTATTCAACCCTCAGAATGATTCCTCACCCAAATCGAACCTGTTATTCACCCTAATCATACACTCTTCCCTCAATCTAACTTTACAGAAGAGCAGGGAAGGAGTTGGTATTTCAATACAGGAATGTAGGCGATCTTCCACCTGTTGAGAACCTCAAATGTCCTACATAAATGACACCTGGATAAGTTGTAGGCAGCTATGAAAGACCTGAGAGAGCAAAAGTCATCTTCCATGGAAAACAACCTGGTCAGGATGTAGGGATATGTATGAATCAGCCTCTCTCTTATTAATGTAGAGAAGATGGACCAAACCAGGCCTGTGTGGAGAGCTGTTCCTGTGTGCCTATGGTTGATATACCATTCTAACTTGTGAAAGTGTCACAGGAAGCAGGGGCAGCCTCCATCTCATGGGACCCTTGGAGTCAACTCTTAGGACAAAGTGGTTGCCAAGGCAGTGAACTCATTCAATTCCTGAAGGAAGTGACTTACGTCACTTCCGTGGTGATCAAACTCTCTGAACTTAGATCCAGTAAGCCAGGCACCCAGAGCCAGTCCAAGTCCCAGTCTTAGTGGTCTCACTTGTTTTGATTTTCCAAGGATAGAGTCAATCTTTCTTGATACCTACCAATGTGGGAATGGCCAAATAACAGGAAAGCTCTCAAGAGGGGCCTTTTCTGAGCAAGCAGGTAGAGGCTCACCCCTGGCTTCTGACAAATTCACAGAGTTGACCAAGGAGACCTAATCTCATACAGGACAGGCCATCTCAGGGGAACATATTGTGGCCCACCAGTCAGAGGACACTCCGGATAGTCACAGACCCATTTGAGGGAAGGAGGTGCCTTTGTTATGTGGGTGTGGTTTTTTGGTTTGTCTCATATTCTGAGAATATGTAGGAAAGGTGGTTTGTTTGGTTTGTAGTGAACTGTTTTTAATAAGTCATTTGACAAGGCGACTGTTTCTATGTCTGTGTATCGCACTGTGTCCGTGGTTGTAGACATTAGAAAAGAGAATGATTCAATGGATGTGTCCTGTCTGGTAGAAAGCTTCCCAGCATTCATCCTGCCCGATTTATGTATGGACTTTGGCTTGCCTTATCGATGGGCAACACCTGCTAATTTCCTAAGTTGCTGTTTTCTTCCTGAATTCTGGCCACTCTCCAGAAGAGGCTCATGGTTTTGTGTGCAAGATATGAATCACTTCCAAGGTCTGTGACATGGCTATGTTCTGGATAGCTGAAGTGAATGGCGAGAATCTCAGAAAACTCAGATCACTGTGACCAGAAAAGTCTCAGTGGATAAACCCTGCTTTGGGACTTTTGCTTACATATTGTTCTGTTACCCTGAATGTCAGGTAGTTCTTTGCCTCAGGCCACCCCTTTGTGAAACCTGAAGAAAACAGTTTTCAAATGGAAATGAATGGAAATCACCTGTGGCTCTTTGCTTAATTGCTTTGGAAAGGGATGTGTCTGAATCAGCCTCTTAGCTCTGTGTGAGGCTGTTGATTAAATTCTCAGCCCCTTATGGATCTAAAGAAAGATCCCATGTGTGCATCCAAAACCAAAATGGCCGAAAGTACAGTCATTGCAGATGAAGTCTTTCGCCTTCCTCTGTAAGGTTCCTGACCTCTATAAAGTGAGAATAGGGAAGATAGACCAAGCCAATTGATGTTTCCTTTTGGAAAAATTGTACCACCAATGAGAGCATCAGCAAAATTACCCCAACACTACCACAAGTCGCTGCACCAACAGATAGTTCACAATGCATACATGTTAGTTCACAATGCATACAAGTGATATATATTCCAGGCAAGTTCTGCTAGCAGTTCAGTGATGGCTATTGCAGAAGCTGTAGATTGGTTTTATCTTTGTCTTCACCAGCACTGGGTTGAAGATTGAAATTCTGGCAATAATGGCTAAAGAAAAAATTACTTACCATTCCAGAAGGCACTAAAAAACCCAATTATCTTAACAATTTACATTATCTTGAAGAGAATTATTAAATATAATGAAAAGGAAAGGTGAAAGTCAACAAACAGTTCTGCTAAACTCCTTTTTTTGTTCACATATTAAAACAATCCTCAACAGTTGTTTACCCAATTTAAATTAAACTATTTAAATCACGTGAATAAAAAAAAAATTGGATCCATTTTTTCATGAGCGCACATCATATATGATATATGGATATATGTACATTCAAACATAAAACACAAAACACAAGTGTGCACAAATAATATAATATATACAACACATAACATAATAGTAAAGGCCTTATAACCTTTTACAGGTGAAATCACCATTGGAATGTCTAAAAACTCTATAGTCAAAAAATAGAACTGATCAGCAAAACATTAACCTAGGTCTGTATGAGCTCAAAAAAAAAAAAAAAAATAGAAAATAGAACTTCATGATGTGGGAAAGGGCAATAATAAAATAGATATTGAAAAAAGCATCCTGGTTCTGTCGCAGATGTAAGGATAGCCAAACTGGAGTTTTGGATATCAGCTGTTATGAATTTGAGCCAAATCATCTTCTTTTTGGTCTATAGAAATCACTTTAGTTAATTTCTCTGGAATCCATATTGCCTGCTGTTCTTCCTGTGGAAACACACAAACAGACCCCTGACTAAAGACAATCACTGGGTCAGGACTTTAGTTAATCTCTCCAAAATCCAAATCAGCTGCTGTTCTTCCTGTGGAAACACACAAACAGACGCCCGACTCCAGACAATTACTGGGTCAACACTTTTCCATTGTCCTATTAGAATATCATTCCAAAGGACCTTGGGCTTATGCACATTTTTTGGAAACATATGCCTTTCCACAGCACTAAGTCCTGATGAATCCAAGTTTAAAAAGTTTAGAGTAAAAAGCGTTAATTTAAGTTTATCTTTGGGGAATATATACCCCTTCTCAGTTCCTTCTTTGTGCTTTAATAAGTACATTTTTATTGTTTGATGTGCTCTTTCAACTATGCCTTGTCCCTGTGGATTGTATGGGATTCCTGTTATATGAGTAATGCCAAATGATGAGCAAAATTGTTTAAAAGAGTTAGAAGTGTAACCGGGGGCATTATCTGTTTTTAACTGTTTTGGAATGCCCAGGGTGGCAAAATTTTGTAAGCAATGAGCTATAACATCTTTAGTTTTTTTCTCCAGCATGAAGGGAGACCATTAAAAATCCAGAACAAATATCAACTGTAACATGCAAATATTTTAATTTTCCAAATTCTGGCAAGTGTGTGACGTCCATCTGCCAAATATGGTTAGGTATCAATCCTCTAGAATTGACTCCAAGATTAACTTGTGGTAAAAAGGTCACACAATTTTGACATTGTTTTATAATTTGTCTAGATGTTCCTTAGTTTTTTTGAAATGCTTTTGTAAAGTATAAGCATTGACATGGAACTTTTTAAGAAAATTTATTGCTTCTTCTAGTGTAAAGAAAATATGTATGTATGTCAATTGTAGTTTTATCTGCTAAATCATTGCCCAAACTAAGGGCTTTAGGCAATCCTGTATGTGCCCTGATATGTCCTATAAAGAATGGATCTTTTCTGTCCCAGATTAGACTTTGTATAGTGGAAAGCAAAGAGAAAACAGTAGAGAAAGGGGAAATCCTACCAGCATCTTCAAGGGATACTATAGCATTAACTATATACTGACTATCGGAAAATAAATTAAATACAGAATCTTTAAAAATCACAAAAGCTTGTAATACTGTACTAAGCTCTACCTTGTGAGCTGATTGTTTTGGTACTAAAAATATAAAAGTTGGATCAGGTGTAACTATTGCTGTTGTACCATTATTTAACCCATCGGTGAATATATTTGGAGCATTCATGATAGGTGTTTTCTTGTCATTTTTGGAAAAATTACAGGATGCGATGACCAAAAAGACAATAAAAGATAAGATGGTAAGTGGTTATCAAATGAAACATTAGATTTACACACGATTATTGCCCAAGTATTTAACTAATTAGCTAATTCATCAATTTGATTCATAGTATATGGAGTAATAATTTTATTGGGTGAAATTCCACACACACTCTTTTTGCTGCTTTTATTCCTATGAGTATTAATTCTCCCTCAGCCTCAGGATAGCAAGTAATAATAGTGTTAGAAGAATAAGATAAATGTATCCATAATAATGGACCTTCTTCCCAAAATACTCCTGTAGAAATATTTTTTTTGTTGTTAGTACAATAAATAATAAATGCAAAATTATATCAACTCTATCCAAAAGCATATTTCCCATATATGTTTCAATGATTTTTATTGCTTTTCTTGCTTCAGGCGTTAACATTCTGAGTGAATTTGGATCTCATGGTCCTTTTAGGATATCAAATAAAGGTCCCAACTCTCCTGTTGGTATACCTAGATGAGGCCTTATCCAATTTAAGTCTCCTAATAACTCTTGAAAGTCATTAATTGATTTGAGTTGATCTACTCGTATTTGAATTTTTGGTTGACTGACCATGGTTGAGGATAATAGAGCTACTAAATAATTAATTGGAAAATTTAATTGTATTTTACCTATTGCTATCTCTACGTTATAATTTTTTAATACGTTTGTAAGTGTGGCATACCATTCTAGCAATGGGTTTTTAACTTTGTGTGCTAATAATACATCATCCATATAGTGAAAAATTTGTATTTCAGGAATTTGATTTCTAAGTGGCTGGATTACTTTGTTAACATAAATTTGACGCATAGTTGGGCTGTTAGCCATCCCTTGAGGGAGTACTTTCCACTCATATCTCTTGTCAGGACCTTCATGATTCAGTGCAGGTATAGTAAATGCAAAACTTGGAATATCCTCAAGATGAATTGGAATTGAAAATAAAACGATCTTTAATATCTACAACGAAAACATACCAAGTTTTTGGCAAAGCACACAATTGAGGAATCTCTGATTGAGCAGGTCCCATAATAACCATCCCATTATTAATGGCTCTTAAATCTTGCAATAATCTCCATTTACCAGATTTCTTTTTAAGGACAAAAATGAGAGTATTATGGGGAGACACAGAAGGTTGTATATGTCCTTCCGCTAATTGTTGTTTGACCAGGTCATGGGCTACTTGTATCTTTTCTTTAGTCAGGGGCCACTGAGAAACCCATACTGGTCTTTCTGATTTCCAAGTAATATTTATTGTCTCAGTGGCCCTTTCTGAAAATCCAACCCATATCTATCTGTTCCTTGATCTTTTTGTATTGGTGTTGCTATACCTTGTTCTTGCTTTTCTAATCTTTTTCCTTTCCTAAAATCTTGTCTAGCCATAATAGTGGGTGAATTTTGATTGATGTTATTTGTTAATGTCAAACCTAATTGATCTAGGACATCTCATCCTTATAAATTTACGGGAAGATGTTCCAATACATATGGCTGTATAGTTCCTTCACATCCTTCAGGATCCTTCCAATCTAATACCGTTGCACTTTTATGGGGATTAGTCGCCACTCCTAGGCCTCGAAGCGTTTGAGTGGCTTGTTGTAATGGCCAATGTTTTGGCCATTCTTGACGACAGATGATGCTAAGGTCTGCACCTGTATCCAGTAGCCCATTGAATTCATGTCCTTGAATATTTAGTTTTAGCATGGGGCGAGAATATAAATTTAAAGAAAGCATAGCCCAATCTACACCTGTGGTTTCCTCCAGTGCTCCATATATTTGCGGTTTTGGGCTCCAGAGCATTGGGCCCCCCTGTCCATTTTTTGGCAATGGAGCCGGATGCCTTTCTTCATGATATCGTGGATAAACACCTGGTGCTTGTTTGTTTTTTGATAATGAAGTACCCTCTATGGTGGTTTGAGAATGGTATTCATTAGCCCAATGTCTCCCTCTACGTCATTGTGGCCAAATACCCGGTATTCTAGTCCTTTGATACCTAGTTTTGTTAAACCCTCCTCCTATGGGGCAATTCCTTTTAAAAAGTCCTGTTTGTTCACAATTGTAGCATGTTCTTGGCCTGTCTTCTAAAGCCTGTTTTACTAAAGCTGCCACAATTTGACCTTTTTCATTAATGTCTCTGGCATCTAAAGCCTGTTTTATTGCAGCTGCCACGACTTGCTCTTGTTCATTAATGTCTCTACCAAATTTAATAAATGTGTTTAAATCTTCATGTTTCCATGGTCTAATGATACCTCTGCAGCAATGATTCGCTTGGTCATAAGCCAGTTGTTTTAATAATGGCATTGCTTGTTCTGTATTTCCAAAAACTCTGTAGCTGTTTCAATAAGCCTATCTACAAATCCAGCATAAGATTCATTAGCTCCTTGTATTACCTTAGATAATTGACCTTGTAAACCTCCATGTCCTTGTAAAGTCTTCCATGCCCTAAATGCCTCTACAGCAATTTGTGCGTATATGCCAGGATCATATGGAATTTGTTGTTGCTGATCCTCATAAGGTCTCTTTTCTAACAACAAATCTAGATTTCTCTGAGGATAACCAGCTGCTGCATTTCGCCTAGACATCTCTTTGCAAAATTCCTCATTGGCAACCTTCCATAATAGGTATTGACCTCCATTTAGCACAGCTTTACACATATTAGCCCAATCTGCTGGCGTCATGTTCAAGGTGTTAATGGATTCGACCAAGCTTACAATGAAGTGTGCTTGAGGACCATATGTTGTTACAGCCTCTTTTAGCTGCTTCACTATTTTGAAATTTAAAGCATGGTGAATTCGCTGCCCTCCTACCTCAAATACAGGGCATGTTAATACTTGAGATCCTGTCTCAGGATCCGAACTATCAACTGTTGGGGTTGGGGGCCTCCCAGCACATGGAGGTGGCCTTGTTAGTTGGACATTTACATCCTCTGGTGACAGAAAGGTGTTAGTAGCAGTCTCCTTTTTTAACTTTGCCCCTGATTGCTTTTTATGCTCTAAACTTGGTTCCTCTATCTTTGTCTGAACTGAAGGCTTTGGACTAAGCAAACCAGATATGAACGTCCACAATGGCAATGTGCCAACTGGCATAGTCCCTCAGCTGCTCTTTTCTAATCCTTTCAAATCTTCACCATGATGGTTCCATTGTGATATATTTAATGACTCCTCCTTCAAAAGCCATGGGCTACATTTTTGTATTGTATCAACAAATGCCCTGACTGTCCTTGATATTTCTGAGATGCCTCCTTTCTCTAACAATTTATTTAACACTCTTTCAGTTTGTTTTTTACTAATTTCTGATCCCGTATTTCTATTATAATACAACCCAACAAGATGACGCCAAACAAAACTGAGACAGAATGAATTAAAAAGGGAACAACAAAAAGTCATTATAGCCTTTCTATCCTCCTGACATGTGCATCCGTCCTTTATACCTATCTGTTCCTCAGACGTAAATAGTTTTTTCTCAGATGTGAGTGGTTTTTCTTCCATCCCACTCATCTCCAGGAACAGGCAACTTAAAACAAAAGTGAAGCAAAACAAAGGAGTCATCTTAAAATGGCTACCCATCCTTTCACCTTGCCCACAGGGGCAAGCAGTTTACCTTATCACTTACCCTCAGTCGTTCCCCATGTGAGCCACAAAATGCTGCAGTCTGGCTGGGCATGATTCAGGAGCCACTTGTTAAAAAAAAAAAAAAAAAACTAACTTTATTTTTAGAACCACACACGGCAAACAAAACAATTCCTCAGGAAAAACCCTCAGAGCCCAACTGCCACTACTGGCTTCCTTGTAAAGTCTCTCTCACACACACAAGCCTCTCCACCTGCCACAATCCTACTGCTCTTGAGGCCGATTGGCTGGGTGGAGCCAAAAAAGTTCCCCAAGGAGCAGCTCCATGGTCTGAAAGGGCAGGGAAACAGCCCAATGAGCATCACCACAGAGGAGCCAATCAGCTAGATGATGCTGAGGTCGCTGTGAGCCAATAATCAGCCGGCAGCTGGAAATTTGCTGGCAGCTGGAAGTTTGCTGTTGCCCCTTCAGCTGTGGCTCTCAACAAATTCCTGTCTCATTTCTCTGTAGCCTATTCAGCACATGTATTTTTATATGCACATATAGTATCCTATCTGTTATCACATGTACATTTTTGTGAGGTGGCTGACTTGGCAGATACAAATTATGAGAAGAGATCACTCCTCCTAAACATTGTTGGAACTGAAAATTCAAAATATGGGTGAGCTTCCTAGTAGAATAACATTATACATAAATCCATTTTCAGTGAAATAAATATTTTTGCATCTGTGGATGACATATATATTTCATGATGAATTTTGATTGGAATACACACTCTACAAATTTTTCAAAATATGAAATATATGAGTCTTATTATACACTCCTTAAAATCATTCATATTCATGTATGTGGATTTATGATCAACTTTTCACAAGATAATTCTCAGAAATATTCATCAACCTGAAATACATATTTGTTACCTAGTACTGAAAGATAACTTCAGTGGATGGTGCATACAAATCCTAATATTTCTACAGTAATACCCAGTTTAATATCAATGCAAGTAGTTTCCTATGGGACATGATGTGTATTTTCCGGTTCATTTTTATTCAACAGTGGTACATTACTATTTTCTCAGTTTATGCACATCATAGGATATATATTTCATCCACAAGTTCACAAATTTATATGCATTTGTTTCAATTTCAATCACTTCCTGCTTCAGAACACATATATTCCTCCAGATTTTTTGACTGGTCTTTTCATGAGACTTCTTTTCAAACACATTATTTTCGATTTCCATAATCACTTTTGAAGCAAAACTCACACATTCTTCTTGATAAACCATAACCCTAATATTACCGTTAGATTTATGACTGGTTATAATGAATGTATGTATATCAATTTAAGATTTCCTTTACATTTTCAGATATTAATTAAATCAATTATTTAAAGTTGGAACCAGTTACATTATTTGTTCACAGTATGGTCTATTCATGCATTATTTCTATATTCATAGACACATGGTACACCTCTTTGTTCCCCCAATACGAATTTATACGTCTTCAAAATATTGCTCCCACTAATGGTGGAAGAAATACTCATGTCACCTAATCTACATATACATTTTATCACAGTAACATTCTGGACACAGAAAACAAAGGTCACTCTTATGATTGTACCAAAGCCTAAAAGGAAAGTGAGCATGCATTACTAAAAACATCCATGTCCAGGTTGCATAATGCTCTCAAATGTAAATCCTATTGTTGACTATATATTTGTTTCTTCCTAAGATTATATATTCAATCTCAAGCCTGTTGAAAATATCTCATCCTATCCCTCACTTTAAACTTTGCCTGATTTCTTAAAGTCTCTATTGACATCTGCTTTCCTACATATTTTCCCCAGTTCTCATTGTGACTGACTCTTCACATGTGCTGATATTTACATTCACTCTCTACTTGAAAACCTATTGCTAGAGAACTTTTTGTCCAAATCCTATACTCACTCTTGTTTCTAAACCTAGCAACTATCTTCCTAATCCTACGGACTTTCTTTTTTTAATGGATGTTCTCTTCAACATTCAATCATCCAAGGTACAAGGTCCTATGCCATTGAATATCGATTTATCTGAGACATCTGAGCAGGACATAACTCAAAGCTAAGTAACCCACTCAAGGGCCCAATGCCCTTCTGGGCTTCAAATTGTACCTAGATTTCTGTTTTCATACTTGTATTTCACCTATATATTCTTTTAAATATCCCAGTCTCCCAATACCATTATTCATCCTTCAGAATGATTCCTAACCAAAATCGAATATGTTTTTTACCCTAACCATAGACTTTTCCCTCAATCTAACTTTACACGTGAGCTGGGAGAGTGTGATCAGGAAAGTCTCAGTGGAGAAACCCTGCTTTGGGCCATTTGCTTACCTATTGTTCTGTTGCCCAGAATATCAGGAAGTTCTTTGCCTCAGGTCACCCCTTTGTGAAGCCTGAAGAAAGCTGTTTTCAAACGGAAATGAATGAGCATCACTTGTGGCTCTTTGGGTCAAATGAGTTCTTCAAGCCATGAAGAGGTGCTTGGGTTTTCTCATGACGCCAAATCACATAAAGAATCTATACCTATCAGTCAGTAGTAGTCAGTCAATATTGCTCCTAAAAATGGTGGAGAAATACTCATGTCAAATGATCTACATATATATATATATATATTTAATCACAGAAATATTCTGGGCACAGAATTCAAAGTTCACATTTATGATTGTACCAAAGCCTAAATGGAAAGTGAACATGGATTACTAAAAATATCATGTCCAGGTTGCCTAATACTCTCAAATGTAAATCCTATTGGTGACTACATATTTGTTTCTTCCTAAGATAATATATTCAACCTCAACCCTGTTGAAAATGTCTAATCCTATCACTCACTATATACTTTGCCTGATTACCTAATGTCTCTATTTATATCTGCTTTCCTACATATTTTCCCAATTTCATCATTGTGACTGACTCTTCACATGTGCTGACATTTAAATTCATTCTCTAACCGAAAACCTATTGCTAAAGAACTTTTGTTGCAAATTCTACATGCACTCTCCTTCCTAATCCTAACTACTATCTTTCTAATCCTACTGACTATCCCTTTTTGACTGGATGTTCTTTTCTACATTCAATCATCCAAGGTACAAGGTCATATGCCATTGTATATCGATTTATCTGAGACATCTGTTCAGAAGTTAATTCAATGCTAAGTATCCCAAGCAAGGGCCCAATGCCCTTCTGGGCTTCAAATCATACTTAGATTTCTGTTTTCATGCATACATTTCACCTCTATATTGTTATAAATATCGCAGGTTCCCAATACCATTATTCACCCAGCAAAATGATTCCTAACCCAAATCGAACCTGTTATTAACCCTAAACATACAGTATTCCCTCAATCTTACTTTACAGAAAAGCAGGGAAAGAGTTGGTCTTATAATACTGGAATGTAATGGATCTTCCACCTGGTGATAACCTCAAATGTCCATGGCGAAATGATCCCTGGAGAATATGTAGGCAGCTATGAAGGACATGAGAGAGCAAAAGGCATCTTCCATGGCAAACGGCTTGGTCAGGATAAAGGGTTGTGTCTGAATCAGCTTCTATTCTTAAAGCAGAGAACATGAGCCAACCCAGGCCTGTGTGTAGATCTGTTCCTGGGAGATTATGGTTGATATACAATTCAAACTTGTTAAAGTGTCACAGGAATTAGGGCCAGCCTCCATCTCATGGGAACCTTGGAAGCAACGTTTGGACAAAGTGATTGCCAAGAGAGTGACCTCATTCAGTTCCTGAAGGAGGAACTAAAAACAGTTCCATCACACTTCAGTGGTGATGGAACTCTCTGAACTTGGGATCCAGGATGCCAGGCACCCATAGCCAGTCCCTGTCCCAGCCCCAGTGGTCTCACTTGTTTGGATTTACAAAGACAGAGTCAGTCTTTCTTGGTACCTACAGATGTGAGGAAGGCCAAATGCAAGAAAGCTCTGAAGCAGAGCTTTTCCTGAGAAAGCAAGTAGAGGCTCACCGCTGGCTCCTGACAACTTCACGGAGTTGGCCAAGGAGACCAGATCTAAGACAGGACAGGCCATTTCGGGGGAACATTATTGGCCCACAAGTCAGAGGACACTCCGGATAGTCACAGACCTACCTGGGCGAAGGAGGTGCCTTTTTTTTGTGGTTATGAGTTTGTGGTCTTGTGTCATGTTCTTAGAATAGGTAGAAAAGTAGGTTTGTTTAGTTTGGAGTGGACTGTTTCTAGTAAGTCGTTTGACAAGGCGAGTGTTTCTATGTCTGTGTATCACATTGTGTCCGGGGTTGTAGACTCAAAAAAAAATGCATCAATGGATGTGTCCTATCTAGTAGAAAGCTTCACAGCATTTATCCAGCCAAATTGATGAATGGACTGTAGCTTGCCTTATGGATGGGCAACACCTACTATCTTTCTAAGTTCCTGTTTTCTTCCTGAATTCTGGCCACTCTCCAGAATAAGCCCATGGTTTTGTGTCCAAGATATGTACCCCCTCCAAACTCTGTAACATGGCCATGAACTGGATAGCTGAAGTGAATGGCGAGCATCTCAGAAAACTCAGATATCAGTGTGACCAGGAAAGTCTCAGTGGAGAAACCCTGCTTTGGGCCTTTTGCTTACCTATTGTTCTGTTGCACTGAATGTCAGGAAGGTCTTTGACTCAGGCCATCCCTTTGTGAAGCCTGAAGAAAACAGTTTTCAAATGGAAATGAATGGGTATACCTGTGGCTCTTTGCTTAATTGCTTTGGAAAGGTATTGTCTGAATCAGCCCCTTGGCCCTGTGTGAGGCTGTGGCTTAGATTCTCAACACCTGATGGATTTAAAGAAATTTCCCATGTGTGCATCCCAAACCAAAATGGTAAAAAAGAGCAGTCTTTGGGATGAAGTCTGTCGCCTTCCTCTGTAAGGTTCCTGACCTCCATCTAGTGAGAATAGGGATTCTTTGAGTGAAATGAATTTTTCCAACTTACAGAGGCTAGGCTATAGGTGCTTGGGTTTTCCATGACTCCAATTCAAATAAAGATTCTAAACCCCACGGTCAGTTGGCCTCAAATTGGAGAAGTGGACCTGAATTAATGACAGGAGTATTTGATTACTCCAGGTTCACAGCAAGTGTCCAGGCCACCCTGACTTTAGGCAAATGAGAGGAAAGGGAACATATTTTGGACACTGTCTTGGTCTGCGCACCTCATGGAAACCTCCAGCCAGTGGTTATGATGAGTGTCTATATAAAAGAAGATGAGGGCCATATGGGAGTGTTTTGGTTTTAACTGTGGTCATTTGTGTGGTGGTTGGAAGAGATGACTTTGTCCACCTGGGCTTGAACTCTGGTATGATTCCCCTTAGAGACTGAGTTTTAGAACTGACCTCAGAGAAGTATTGCAATAAATAGTGTTGCAATTTTAGGAGGCCATGCATGAGAATCGCCCTTGGAAAATGAGATCTATTCCCAGGATGGCTTTCCACAGAGCTTGGGAAATCTAAGCCACGATATCCCGATATTTTATTCTTAAAGACTTTGCAGCCATAGTTGAGATTCCAAACACTCATGGACCTCACATTTTAGACCTCAATGGTCCTGGATTCATGTGACCTTTTGGCCACTCTTTGGAAAGGCTTGCCTGTGAGAGTTCTCCAGAGCTTTCATTTAAATGAGCTTCCTCACCATTTAATGGTTCCTGAATGAATTGAAACCCACAGTGCCTCAAACTTCATCTTTGAAAAATGGTTATATAAATACCATGAAACTTTTGAAATTCCCATGACCAGGTGGCACTGGAGAACCTGTGGATGTCCGGTTGCTGATCATGAGTGTACCAGACAGGGCCTTGATTGACTGGGTTTCGTGATAATGGTGTAGAACAGAGATGCCAATAAGTTGGAGCCTGCTGAGTAGTGAGTGTAGAGCAGTGGACTGTAGGTGTGTGAATAAATATTTTTGGTAGGACCACCTGGATCTGCCATTGGCTTCCAAAGACATGTGACTTGCATGGTGCAGGCAGCAGATCCTTATATGTAAAGGCATCTTGTTATATGGAGAGGTTTCAGGGCAATGTTCAGAATCAGGTTGCTATAGTCAAGGGGAAAACTATTTGGAATAGAAGCATGGTTTGTACATTCTCTTGGAGACCTTGACAAACCACACGTGACAGAACTCCCTCCAGCATTTTGTCCCAGTTCAACTCCTTGTATTTCGTGAAGCCAATGTCAAACTCCCAGTGCAGCAGTAAGAAACACCACTAAAAGTGGAGGATGACCAACTGACTTCACAGACAACACGGGGAGACACTTAGCTCCCAGTGGCCACAGTTTACCGACAAAGAGAGAATTCATAACTGCTGTCTCATGTTCATTAGAAAATAAGTAACCATGTCATCCAGGTCACATAAATGCAGACCCAGATTTGATGGGGTCACTACAAATGAAGCTAATTCTCCTAACAATTACATATATTTCATGTGCCCAACCTCAGAGGAAGTTTCTCAAGAAGTCTTTAGGCCAGCACAGCTCCATGTTTGTGGAGTATTTACTCTCTCCCTTACTTTTGGAAACTGTTCTACCACCTCCAGTGTTGTGAACTCCTGAGCATTTTCCATTCCACATATGTATTCACATATTTTCTAACTCCTCTCAACTAATTGTGTCTTACTTGGAGCAATGGTTATGTCAAGGCTTCGTTCTGGATGAGAGTGGGAAGATTTTTGTGTAGCACATATTTGCATACACATTAGATTCATTTTCCTATTTTCCATTTGAAATACTGAATCCCTGACACTAACCCATACCCTACTAGACTCTGACTACTAATCTTAATATAATGGAGTAAAAGAAACCTAACTAAATAGAAATACAGGCCTTTCATAGGAAGCATGGTGTATGCTTGGATTTGCCTTCTGCTTTATCAAGAGTATGTGTTATAAATCTAGTCAAGTTTTCATTGTAGTATTTTTCCCTGAGCTTTTAAAGTTAACATATATGTAAATTCCTGTCTCTCTTTTTCTGTAGTCTATTGAGTACATGTATTTTTTTAAGCATATATAGTATCCTACCTGGTAACACACGTATATTCTTGTGAGCTCACTGACTTTGGATATAAAAATTGTGAGAAGAGATTACTTCCCCTAAATACTGATGGAACTGAAAATTCAACCTATGGGTGAGCTTCCTAGTGAAAAACATTATACATAAATCCATGTTCAGTAAAATGAATATTTTTGGACATGTGGATGTATTATATTTCGTGATGAATTTCAATTGGCATATATATTGCTAAATATTAATGTGTGTGTGTGTGTGTGTGTGTGTGTGTGTGTGTGTGTGTATATATATATATATATATATATACTCTCCAGATTTTCCAAAATATGAAATAAGTGTGTCTTATTATACATTCCCTAAATTCATTCATGTTCCTGTATGAGTCAGTCTTTCTTGGTACCTACAGATGTGAGGAAGGCCAAATGCAAGAAAGCTCTGAAGCGGGGCTATTCCTGGGAAAGCAGGTAGTGGCTCACTGCTGGCTCCTGACAACTTCACAGAGTTGGCCAAGGAGACCAGATCTGAGACAGGACAGGCCATTTTGGGGGAACATAGTATGGCCCAAAAGTCAGAGGACACTCCGGATAGTCACAGACCTACTTGGGGGAAGGAGGTGCCTTTGTGGGTGTGGGTGTGGGTTTGTGGTTTTGTCTAATGTTCTGAGAATAGGTAAGAAAGGCGGTTTGTTTACTTTGGAGTGAACTGATTCTAGAAAGTCGTTTGACAAGGCGAGTGTTTCTAGGTCTGTGTATCCCACCGTGTACGTGGTTGTAGACTTTAGAAAACAGAAAGCTTCAATTGATGTGTAATGTGTAGTAGAAAGCTTCCCAGCATTCATACTTCCAATTTATGAATGGACTGTGGCTTGCCTTATCAATGAGCAACCCCTGATATCTTACTAAGTTTCTGGTTTTTTTTCTGAATCTTGGCCACCCTCCAGAATAGGCTCATGATATTGTTTCCAAGATATGTACCACCTCTAAACTCAGTGACATGGCCATGTACTTGATAGCTGAAGGGAATGGCGAGCGTCCCAGAAAACTCAGATATCTGTGATCAGGAAAAGTCTCAGTGGAGAAACACTGCTTTGGGCCTTTTGCTTACCTATTTTTCTGTTGCCCTGAATGTCAGGATGATCTTTGCCTCAGGCCACCCATTGGGAAGCATAAAGAAAACAGTTTTCAAATGCAAATGAATGGGCATCACATGTGGCTCTTTGCTTAATTGCTTTGGAAAGGAATGTGTCTGAATCAGGCTATAGGTCCTCTGTGAGGCTGTGGCTTAGATTCTCAGCACCTGATGCATCTAAAGAAAGATCCCATGTGTGCATCATAAACTACATTGGCTAAAAGAGCATTCATTGTGGAAGAATTCTCTCGCCTTTCTCTGTAAGGTTCCTGACCTCCATCAAGTAAGAATACGAACCTTTGGTTCAAATAAGATCTTCAAAGCCCTGCAGAAACTAGCCCATAGGTGCTTGGGTTTCAACTGAATCCAAATCACATGAAGAATCTATACCTGGTGCTGGGGATGTGGCTCACGCCCTAGCGTGCTCGCCTGGCATGCGTGCGGCCCGGGTTCGATCCTCAGCACCACATAAAGACAAAGATGTTGTGTTCGCCAAATACTAAAAAAGAAAAGTATTAAAATTCTCTCTCTCTCCCCGTCTTTTCACTCTCTCACTCTTTCTAAAAAAAAAAAAAAGAATCTATACCTGACAGTCAGTAGGCCTCATATTGGAGAAGCAGAGCAGTATTAACAGCAGGCCTATTTGATCATTCCTGGTTCCCAAGATGGGTGTCCAGGCCAACATGTCTTTATGCAAATGAGGGGCAAGGGAGGTTATTTTGGACACTGTCTTGTGCTGCACCCCTCATGGAAAACTCCAGCCAGAGGTTATGATGAGTGTCTGTATGGACGAAGATGAGGGCCATGTGGGAGTGTTTTGGTTTAAATTGTGGTCATTTGTGTGGCAGTTGGAACAGATGCCTGGGTCCACCTGGACTTGAACTCTGGTGTGATTCCCCTTAGAGAATGAGTTCTGGAACAGACCTCAGAGAAGTACTGGCATAAATTGTGTTGGGATTTTATGAGGCCACGCATGAGAGTCACCCTTGGAAACTGAGATCTTGGCCCAGGGTGGCTTTTCCCAGAGCACTTGGAATCTCAGCCAGGATATCACATGATTTTATTCTGAAAAACTTGGCAGCCATAATTGAGAGTCAAAACACACATGGACATCACATTGTAGACCTCAATAGGCCTGGATTCATGTGACATTTTGGCCACTGTTTGGTAACCTTCCTGTGAGGGTTCTCCAGAGATTTCATTGAAATGAGCTTCCTCACCATTTAATGGTTCCAGAATAAATTGAAACCCACAGTGCCTCCAACTTCCTCCTTGAAAAGTGGCTAGATAAATACCATGAAATTTTTAAAATTCCCATGACCAGGTGGCACTGGAGAATCTTTGGATATCCTGAGGATGATCATGAGTATACCAGTCAGTGCCTTGATTGACTGGTTTTTATGAAGATGGTGCCGAACAGAGATGCCAAGAAGTTGAAGCCTGCTGAGGAGTGGGCATAGAGCAGTGGTGGGCAGGTGTGTGATAAAACATCTGTGGTGGGGCCATGTGGATCTCCCATTGGCTTCCAAATGCCTTGTGACAGACATGGTGCAGCCAGCAGTCCCTTCTATGTAAAGGCATCTTGTTATATGGAGAGGTTTCAGGGCAATGTTTAGAATCGGGTTGCTATGGTCATGGGGGCAAGCTATGTGGAATATAAGCCTGGTTGATGCATTCTTCTGCAGACCCTGACCTACCACAGGTGACAGATCTCCCTCACGCACTGGGTAACAGTTGAATTCTTTGTATTTCGTGAAGCAAATACAAAAATTCCATTTCAGCAGCAAGAAACACCACAAAAAGTGAAGGATGCCCAAATGGCTTCACAGTCCACATGTGGATACACTTAGCCCCCCGTGGCCACAGTTTACCCTAAAAGAGAGAATTCAACATTGCTGCCTCATGTTCATTGGAAAATAAGAAACCATGACCTCCAAGTCACATAGATGCAGACCCAGATTTGATGGTCTCACTACAAAGAAAGCTAAAATTCCCAACAACAACATATATTTCAAGTGCCCAACGTCAGAGGCAGATTCTCAAGAAGTCTTTAGGCCAGCAGAGCTCCATGGTTGTGGAGTGTTTACCCTGTCCCTTACTTTTGGAATCTCAGAAGGGAGGAAGATACACCAAGCCAATTGACGGCTCCTTTTGAAAAAATTGTACCACCAATGACATCATCAGCAAATATAACCCAACACTACCACAAGTTGCTGCACAAACAGATAGTTTACAATGCATACATGTGAGTTCACAATGTGTCCAGGCAAGTTCTGCAAGCAGTTCAGTGATGGCTATTGCAGAAGCTGTAGATTGGTTTTATCTTTGATTTCACCAGCACTGTGACGAAGATAGAAATTCTGGCAATAATGGCTAAAAAAAAAATTATGTAACATTCCAGAAAACACTGAAAGAAAACAGTTTTCTTAACAATTTACATTGTCTTGGAGAGAATTATTAAATATAATGAAAAGGAAATGTGAAAGAAAACAAACAGATCTGTTAACCTCCTTTTTTGTTCACATTTTAAAACAATCCTCAACAGCTGTTTACCCAATTTAAATTAAACCATTTAAATAATGTGAATAAAAAAATATTTGGATCAATTTTTTCATGAGCCCTCATCATATATGATATATGGACATATGAACATTCAAACATATAACACAAAACACAAGTGTGCACACATAATATAATACATACAACACATAACCTAATAGTAAAGGCCTTATAACGTTTTACATGTGAAATCTCCATTGCAATGTTTAAAAACTCTATTGTCAAAAAATAGAACTGATCACCAAAACATTAAACTAGGTATGTATGAGCTCAAAAAAACAAAATAAAATGTAGGAAAAGGCAATAATAAAATAGATATTGAAAAAAGCATCCTGGTTCTATCTTAGATGTAAGGGTAGCCAAACTGGAATTTTGGATATCAGCTGATATGGACTTTAGTCAAATCATCTTCTTTTTGTTCTGTAGAAATCGCTTCAGTTAATCTCTCTGGAATCCAAATCGGCTGTTGTTCTCTCTGTGGAAACACACAAACAGGCCCCTGGCTCCAGACAATCATTGGGTCAGGACCTTGGTTAATCTCTCTGGAATCCAAATCGGCTACTGTTTTTCCTGTGGAAACAGACAAACAGACCCCCGACTCCAGACAATTACTGGGTCAGGACCTTTCCATTGTCCTGTTAGAATATCTTTCCAAAGAACCTTGGGCTTATGCACATTTTTTGGACACATATGCCTTTCCCCAGCACTAAGTCCTGATGAATCCAAATTTTAAAAGTTTAGAATAAAAAGGGTTATTTTAAGTTTGTCTTTGGGGAATATATACCCTTTCCCAATTGCGTCTTTTTTGCTTTAATAAGTACTTTTTAATAGTTTGATGAGCTTTTTCAACTATGCCTTGTCCCTGTGGATTGTATGGGATTAATGTTATATGAGTAATGCCAAATGATGACCAAAATTGTTTAAAAGAGGTAGAAGTATAACCAGGGGCATTATCTGTTTTTAACTGTTTGGGAACGCCCACAGTGGCAAAATTTTGTAAGCAATGAGTGATAATATCTTTAGTTTTTTCTCCGGCATGAAGGGTGCCCATCAAAAATCCAGAAGAAGTATCAACTGTAACATACAAATATTTTAATTTTCCAAATCCTGGCAAGTGTGTGATGTTCATCGGCCAAATATGATTAGGTATCAATCCTCTAGGATTGACTCCAAGATTAACTTGTGGTAAAAAGGTCACACAATTTTGACATTGTTTTATTATTTGTCTAGCTTTTTCCTTAGTTATTTTAGAAGGCTTTTGTAAGGTATTAGCTTTGACATGGAACTTTTTACGAAAATTTATAGCTTCTTCTAGTGTAGAGAAAATATGTATGTCATGTGTACTTTTATTTGCTAAATCATTGCCCAAACTGATGGCTCCAGGCAATCCTGTATGTGCCCTGATATGTCCTATAAAGAATGGATCTTTTCTTTCCCAGATTATACTTTGTATAGTGGAAAGCAAGGAGAAAACAGTAGAGGAATGGGAAATCCTACCAGCATCTTCAAGGCATACTATAGCATTAACTATATGCTGACTATCAAAAATAAATTAAATACAGAATCTTTAAACATCACAAAAGCTTGTAATACTGCATTAAGCTCTACATTTTGAGCTGATTGTTTGGGTACTAGAAATGTAAAAGTTTGATCAGGTGTAACTATTGCTGCTGTACCATTATTTGTTCCATCAGTAAATATATTTGGAGCATTCATGATAGGTGTTTTTCTTGTCAATTTTGGAAAAATTACAGGATGCGATGACCAAAAAGACAATAAAGGATTAGATGGTAAGTGATTATGAAATGAAACATTAGATTTGCACATGATTATTGCCGAAGTATTTAACTCATTAACTAACTCATCAATTTGATTCAGAGTATGTGGAGTAATAATTTTATTGGGAGCAATCCCAAGCACTCACTTTGCTGCTTTTATTCCTTTGGGTATTAATTGTCCTATAGCCTCAGGGTACCTAGTAAGAATAGTGTTAGGAGAATAAGATAAATGTATCTATAATAATGGACCTTCTTGCAAAAATACTCCTGTAGGAATATTTTTTGTTGGTAGACAATAAATAATAAAGGCAAACTTATATCAATTCTATCCAATTGCATATTTTCCATATATGTTTCAATGATTTTTAATGCCTTTCTTGCTTCAGGCGTTAACATGTACCGTGAATTGGGATATGATGGACCTTTTAGGATATCAAATAAATATCCCAACTCTCCTGTTGGTATACCTAGATAAGGCCTTATCCAATTTATGTCTCCTAATAACTTTTGAAAGTCGTTATGTGATTTGAGTTGATCTACTTGTATTTGAATTTTTGGTGGCGGTACATGGTTGAGGATAATAGAACACCTAAATAATTAATTGGAAAATTTAATTGTACTTTATCTATTGCTATATCTAGATTATTTTTTAATAAGTTTGTAAGTGTGGCATAACATTCTAGCAATGTGTTTTTAGCTTTGTGTGCTAATAATACATCATCCATATAGTGAAATATTTGTAGTTCAGGATTTTGATTTCTAAGTGGCTTGATTACTTTGTTAAAATAAATTTGACACATTGTTGGGCTGTTAGCCATCCCTTGAGGCAGTACTTTTCATTCATATCTCTGATCAGAACCTTCATGATTCAGTGCAGGGATAGTAAATGCAAAACGTGGACTATCCTCAGGATGAATTGGAATTGAAAAAAAAAAACCTTTAATATCTATAAGTAATTTTGTTAAACCCTCCTCCTATGGGCAATTCCTTTTAAAATGTCCTGTTTGTTCACAATTGTAGCATGTTCTTGGCCTGGCATCTAATGCCTGTTTTAGTGCAGCTGCCACAATTTGCCCTTCTTCATTAATGTCTCTGGCATCTAAAGCCTGTTTTACTGCAGTTGCCACGACTTGCTCTTGTTCATTAATGTCTCTACATAATTTAATATATGTGTTTAAATCTTCATGTTTCCATGGTCTAATTATATCTCTGCACCAACTATTCGCTTGCTCATAAGCCAGTTTTTTTTAGTAATAGCATTGCTTGTTCTGTTTTCCCAGAACCTCTGGTACCTGTTTGAATAAGCCTATCGACAAATTCAGCATAAAGTTAATTAGCTCCTTGTATTACTTTAGATAATTGACCTTGTAAACCTCCAAGTCCTTGTAAAGTCTTCCATGACTTAATTGCATCTACAGCAATTTATGCACATACACCAGAATCATATGCAATTTGTTGCTGCTGATCCTCATAAGGTCCCTTTCCTAACAACATATCTAGATTTCTCTGAGGATAACCAGCTGCTGCATTTCGCATAGCCGTCTCCTTGCAAAATTCCTCATTGTCAACCTTCCATAACAGGTATTGTCCTCCATTTAGCACAACTTTACACATATTAGCACAATCCGCTGGCTTCATGTTCAAGTTGTTAATGGTATCGACCATGCTTACAGTGAAGGGTGCTTGAGGACCATAGGTTGTTACAGCCTCTTTTATCTGCTTCACTGTTTTGAAATTTAAAGCATGGTAAACTCGCTGCCCTCCTACCTCAAATATAGGGCATGTTAATATTTGAGATCTTGTCTCAGGATCCCAACTATCAACTGTGGGGGTTGGGGGCTTCCCAGCATATGGAGGTGGCCTTGTTAGTTGGACACTTACGTCCTCTGGTGATAGAAAAGTATTAGTAGCAGTCTCCTGTAGAGGTGGTTCTGTTGGTTGGACACTTACACCCTCTGGTGATAGAAAGGTGTTAGTAGTAGTCTCCTGTTGTAAATTTCCCCCTGATGGCTTTTACTGTTTTACACTTTCTTTCTCTGTCTGACTAGCTTGAGAGGCCTTCTCTTTTACATGATTTTTTTCCTCTATCTGACTGGTTCGAGAGACCTTCTCTTTTACCTGAATTTTTTCCTCTGTCTGACTAACTTGAGAGACCTTCTCTTTTACTTGAATCAATATGTCTTCTCCTTCCTCTACCATTGTCTGAACTGAAGGCTTTTGACTAAACAAACAAGATACGAAAGTCCACAATGGCAATGTGCCAACTGGCAGAGTCCCTGGGCTTTTCTTTTCTATTCTTTTTAAATCTTCACCATGATGGTTCCATTGTGATATATTTAACAACTCCTCCTTAAAAAGCCATGGGCTACATTTTTGTATTGTATCAACGTATGCCCTGACTGCTCTTAATTTTACTGGGATGCCTCCTTCCTCTAACAATTTACTTAACACTTTTTCAGTTTGTTTTTTTTTCTAATTTCTGATGCCATATTTCTACTATAATACAACCCAACAAGATAACACCAAACAAAACAGAGATAGAATGAAATAAAAATGGAAAAACAAAATATCATTATAGCCTTTCTCTCTATCTGTTCCTCAGACACAAATAGTTTTTCCTCAGATGTGAGCGGTTTTTCTTCCGTCTCACTCATCTCCAGGGACAGGCAATTTAAAGCAAATGTGAAGCAAAACAAAAGAGGAATCTTAAAATGGATACCCATCCTTTTGTCCTGCCCTCAGGGGCAAGCAGTTTACCTTATCAGTTACCCTCAGTCGCTCCCCATGCGAGCCACCAAATGCTGCAGTCTGGCTGGGCACAATCAGGAGCCACTTTTCAAAAGAAAGCAACTTTATTTTTAGAACCACACACGCCAAGCAAAAGAGCCTCTCAGGAAAAACCCTCAGAGCCCCAACTGTCACCACCGGCTTCCCACAAGCCTTTCCCTCCCACACAAGCCTCTCTCCACTTCCCACAATCCTCCTGCTCTTGAGGCCGATTGGCTGGGTCACGTGTGGAGTCAAAAAAGTCCCCCAATGAGCAGCTCTGTGATCTGAAAAGGCAGGGAAGCAGCCCAATGAGCATCACCGCAGAGGAGCCAATCAGCTAGATTTTGCTGGGGCCGCTGTGAGCCAAATATCAGCTGGCAGTCTGAAAGGGTGGGGAAACAGCTCAATGAGCATCTCCAATGAGCATCACCGCAGAGGAGCCAATCAGCTAGATGTTGCTGGGGCCACTGTGAGCCAATCATCAGCCGGCAGCTGAAAGTTTGCAGGCAGCTGGAAGTTTGCTGGGCCCCTTAGGCTGCAGCTATGAACAGGAGTTGTATGCACCATTCACTGAAGGTAGTTTTCAGTACTAGAAAACAAATATGTATTTCAGGTGGATGAATATTTCTGACAATAATCTGGTGAAAAGTTGATTATAAATCCACATACTTGAACATGAATGAATTTAGGGAGTGCAAATAAGACATATATATTTCATATTTTGAAAAATCTGTAGAGTGTGTGTGTATACACACACACACACACACACACACACAGATATTAAAATGTAGCAACATATATGCCAATCGAAATTCACCATGAAATACACATCATTCACAGATCCAAACATATTCAATTTACTTAACAGGGATTTATGTATAATGTTGTTCTACTAGGAGGCTCTCCCATAGTTTGAATTTCAGTTCCAACAGCGTTTACGAGGAGTGATCCCTTCTCAAAATTTGTATCTTCCAAGTCAGCCACCTCACAAGAATGTAGGTGTGATACCAGCTGGGATTCGATATGTGCATATAAAAATACATGTGCTGAATAGGCTACACACAAAGGGAGACAGGAATTCACATATTTGTTAACTTTAAAAACACATGGATATCTATTTCAATTTCAAGACTGGATTTATAACACCTAACCTTTATCATGCAAAAGGCAAGTTCAAGAATACACCATGCCTCTTCTGAACTGCTTGTATTTCAATTCTGATTTGGTTACTTTTCTGCATCATATTAGAATTAGTAGTCAGAGTGTAGTAGGGTATAAGTTAGTGTCAGGGATTCAGTATTTCAAATGGAAAATTGGAAAATGAATCCAATGTGTATGCAATATGTGTTACACAAATAACTTCCCACTCTAATTCAGAAAATGGCTTGACATAACCTTCGCCCAAAGAAAGACAAAATTAGAGGAGAAGAGTCAGAAAATCTGTAAATACATATATGGAATGGAAAATTCTCAGAAGTTTAAAACTTTTGAGGCTTTAGAGGAGCTTCCAAAACTTAGGGACAGGGTAAAACTCCACAAACATGGAACTCTACTGGCCTAAAGACTTCTGGAGATACTGACAATGAGGTTGGGCACTTGAAATATACATTGTTGTCAGGAGCTTTAGCTTCCTTTTTAGTGAGAACATCAAAGCTGAGTCTGCATCTATGTGACCTGGAGGACATGGTTTCCTATTTTTCAATGAACATGAGGCAGCAGTGTTGAATTTTCTCTTTGTAGCTAAACTGTGACCACTTAGGGCTAAGTGTCTCCCCATGTGGACTTGAAAGCCATTTGGTCATCCTCCAGTGTTCGTGTTATTTCTTGCTCCTGCACTGGGTGTTTTGTATTTGCTTCAAGGCATATAAGGAGTTCAACTGAGACACAGTCCTGGAGGGTGTCCTGTAATATGTGGGGGGTCAGGGTCTGCAGGAGAATGCAACAACCAGGCTTCTATCCAACATTGCTTGCCCCCTTGATCATAGCAACCAGATTGTGAACATTGCCCTGAAAACTCTCTATGTAACAATATGCCTTTATATACAAGGGTGTGCTGGCTGCACCATGTCATTCACAAGCCATTTGGAGCCAGTGTAAGATCCACATGACCCCACCACAGATGTTTTATCACACACCTGCACACCACTGCTCTAGGCCTACTACTCAGAAAGCTCCAACTTACTGACATCTCAGTTCTAGGCACTGTCTGGTACCCTCATGATCAGCAACAGGACATCCTAAGGTTCTCCAGTTCCACCTGGTCATGGAAATTTCAAAAATGAAGTTTTTGAAATTTCATAAATGAAGTTGAAGGCACTGTGGGTTTCAATTCATTCAGGAACCATTAAATGATGAGGAAGCTCATTTCAATGAAAGCTCTGGAGAACTCTCAGATACAAGGCTTCCCAAAGAGTAGGCAAAAGGTCACATTGTGGTCTACAATGTGAGGTCCATGTGTGTTTTTACTCTCAACTACGGCTGCCAATCTTTCAGAATAAAATCATGGCATATCTTGGATGAGATTCCCAGTGCTCTGTGGAAAGCCCCCCTGGGCGTAGATCTCAGTTTCCAAGGACGACTCTCATGGGTGGACTCCTAAAATCCAAACACAATACATGGCAATACTTCTCTGAGGTCAGTTACAGAACACAGTCTCTAAGGGGAATCACACCTGAGTTCAATCCTAGGTGGACCCACTCATCTCTTCCAAACGCCAAACAAATGACCACAATTAAAACCAAAACACTCCCACATGGCCCTTATCTTCTTCCAATAGACACACATAATATCCATTGGCTGGGGGTTTTCATGAGGGGCGCTGTGCAAGACAGTGTCCAAAATAAACTTCCTTGCCCCTCATTTGCCTAAAGTCAGGGTGTCCTGGACACCCTTCCTGTTAACCATGAGTGATCAAATAGGACTGCTGTTAATACTGTTCCAATTCTCCAATTTGAGGCCTACTGGCTCTGGGGTTTAGATTCTTTATGTGAATTGGAGTTATGAGAAAACCCACGCATCTCCTGGCTAGCCTCTGCAGGGCTTTGAAGAACTCATTTGACCGAAAGATCCCGATTCACAATTGATAAAGGTCAGGATCCTTAGAGGAAGGCGAGAGACTTCATCCACAATGACTGCTCTTTTGGCCATTTTGGTTTTGGATACAGAAGAGATTTTTCTTTAGATCCCTCAGGTGCTGAAAATCTAACCACAGCATCACAGAGGGCAAAGAGGCTTATTCAGACCCATCCCATTTCAAAGCAATTAAGCAAAGAGCCACAGGTGATGCCCATTCATTACAATTTGAAAACTGTTTGCTTCAGCCTTCACCAAGGGGTGGCCTGAGGCAAAGACCTTCCTGACATTCAGGGCAACAGAACAATAGGTAAGCAAAAGGCCCAAAGCAGGGTTTCCCACTGAGACTCTTCTGGTCACGCTGGTATCTGAGTTTTCTGAGATGCTCGCCATTTCCTTCAGCTATCCAGTACATGGCCATGTCACAGAGTTTGGTGGTGGTACATATCTTGAACACAAAACCATTTGCCCATTCTGGACAGTGCCCACAATTCGGGAAGAAAACAGAAACTTAAGGAGATAGGAGGTGTTGCCAATCGAAAAGTCAAACCGCAGTCCATTCACAAATTGGGCAGAATGAATGCTGGGAAGCTTTCTACTAGACAGGACACATCCATTGATACATTCTCTTTTCTAATGTCGACAACTACGGACACAGTGGGATACACAGACCTAGAAACACTCGCCTTGTCAAATGACTTACTAGAAATAGTCCACTTCAAACCAAACAAACTGCTTTTCCTATCAATTCTCAGAACATGTGACAAAGCCACAAACACACACCCACACCCACAAAGGCAACTTCTTTACCCAAGAAGGTCTGTGAATATCCGGAGTGTCCTCTGACTGGTTGGCCATTATTTGTTCCCCCAAAATGGCCTGTCCTGTCTCAGATCTGGTCTCCTTGGCCAACACTGTGAAGTTGTCAGGAGCCAGGGGTGAGCCACTACCTGCTTTTTCATGAAAGACCCCTCTTCAGAGCTTTCCTGGCATTTGGCCATCATCATATCAGTAGGTACCAAAAAAGACTTACTCTGTTCTTGGTAAATCCAAATAAGTTAGCCCACTGGGACTGTGACTGGGACTGTCTCTGGATGCCAGGCTTCTTGGATCCCAAGTTCAGAGAGCTCCATCACCAATAAATTAGTTAGTTCACTTCCTTCAGGAACTGAATTATGACACTACCTTGGCAACCACTTTGTTTTAACAGTAGCTTCGAAGGGTCTCATGTGATGGAGACTGCCTCTACTTCCTGTGACAGTTTCACAAGTTAAAATGGTATATCAACCATAGGCACCTGGGAAAAGCTCACCATACAAGCCTCGTTTGGTCCGTCTTCTCTACATAAAGAAGAAAGTGGCTGATTCAGACAAATCCCTTCATTCTGAGCAGGTTGTTTGCCATGGAAGATGACTTTTGCTCTCTCAGGTCCTAAATAGCTGCATACATCTTCTCCAGGGATCATTTCTGCATGGACCTTGAGGTTCTCTGCCGGTGGAAGATCCCCTCTATTTCTGTATTGTAAGACAAACTCTGTCCCTGCTCTTCTGTATAGTTAGATTGAGGGAAAAGTGTATGGTAAGGCTTAATAACAGGTTCGATTTGGCTTAGGAATCATTCTGATTGATGAATAATGGTATTGGGTACCTGTGATATTTACAAGAATATACAAGTGAAATATAAGTATGAAAACAGAAATCTAGGTAAGATATGAAGCCCAGAAGAGCATTAGGCCCTTGATTGGGATACTTAGCTTTGAATTTTGTTCTGCACAGATGTGTCAGATAAATCGATATACCATGGCATAGGACCTTGTACCTTGGATGATTGAATGTTGAAGAGAACATCCAGTCAAACAGGGATAGTCGGTATTATTAGAAAGATAGTTGGTAGGTTTAGGAAGAAGGGTGAGTATAGGATTGGCAGCAAAAGTTCTTCAGCAATTGGGTTTCAGATAGAGAGTGAATGTAAAAGTTAGTATATGTGAAGAGTCAGTCACAATGATGAACTGGGGAAAATATATAGGAAAGCAGATATGAATACAGACATTATGAAATCAGGCAAAGTATAAAGTCAGTGATAGGATTAGGCATTTTTAACAGGGTTGTTGTTGAATATATAATCTAAGGAAGAAACAAATATGTACTCAACAATAGGATTGACATTTGAGAGCATTAGGCAACCTGCACATAGATGTTTTTAGTAATCCATGCTCACTTTCCATTTAGGCTTTCGTACAATCAAAGTGTGACCTTTGCTTTTTTGTCGAGAATATTACTGTGATAAAATGTATATGGACATCAGGTGACATGAGTATTTCTTCCACAAATTCTGTGAGCAATATTTTGAAGATGTATAAATAAGTGTTGGGTGTAAAATTAGGTGTACCTGGAGTCTTTGGATATAGAGATAATGCATGAATAGACTATCCTGAGAATAAATAATATAACTGGTTCCAACTTTAAATAATTTTTTGAATTGATATCTGAAAATATACAGAAAATCTTATATTGCTATACAATCATTCATTCCATCCTGTTACATTCTAATGGTAATATGAGTGTTATGGTTTATCATGAAGAGTGTGTGAGTTTTGCTTCAAAAGTGATTGTGGAAGTCAAAAATAATGTGTTTGGCAAGAAGTCTCATGAAAAGACCAGTCAAGAGACCTGGAGGAATAAATGTGTTCTGAAGAAGGAATTGATTAAACATGAAAAAAAATTCTTATAAATTTGTGAAACTCTGGATGAAATATATATACTATGATATATATATATATATATATATATATATATATATATATATATATATATATATATATATATATTTGAATATATGTAGAATACATAGGTAAAATATATGTGTGAAAACAGAAATCTAAGTAAGATTTGAAGCCCAGAAGGGCATTGGTCCCTTGATTGGGACTACTTAGCTTTGAATTACTTTCTGCAAAGTTGTCTCAGATAAATCCATATACAATGACATAGGACCTTGTACCTTGGATGATTGAATGTAGAAGCGAACATCCAGTCAAAAAGGGATAGTTGGTAGTGAAAGTTTAATAAAATAGGTACTTGTCACTTCCTGTGTTTCTGTACGCTTAATAAAACACTGTTGAAATCTTGAGAATTGTTTGCTAATCTTGTTCCCAGAATGTGCTGTCCCCATCTGCCAAACTGCAGATTGTACTCCCTCACCCGGTTAAGCGCTAACCGCCCACTGACCCTTACCCATCAATAAACTTCCCTCCCTGCCCTCTCCAAGAAAAGTATATGAGCTCTGCTGAAGCTGTTCTCAGGACTCTCTGCTCTATTCAAGTGAACTCTGAGCCCCAGCATGCTGGACCCCCAGTAAATCCTTTGCTGTTGCATGTTAAAGTCTCTTGGTTGTCCCTTCCTCTGACACTAGCCCGACCTTTACATATGGAGGTTCCACAGAGATCAAGCAGCGGTGGACGAGAGACCCCAATGGACCCCCCTCAGATAAGTAAGGCGCCTCTTTCTGGTTTCAGGTTTCATGTTAGGGTTTGGCAAAATGGCTGTCAATGAAGAGTGTGAGCTCTCTCCGATGGTGGCTGACAGTCGTGTTACAGAACCACAGGCCACGTCCCTGGAGGACGCCTGAGAGGACTCGGGAAATTGAGGAACAATAGTCTCCTTGACTCAGTGATATTTTGTTTCGGATTCAGTATTGCCAGTCCATCGGATTTTGC
Organism: Callospermophilus lateralis; assembly: GCF_048772815.1. Taxonomy (NCBI): domain Eukaryota; kingdom Metazoa; phylum Chordata; class Mammalia; order Rodentia; family Sciuridae; genus Callospermophilus; species Callospermophilus lateralis. The sequence continues at coordinate 334,630 of NW_027512508.1, read as the reverse complement.
CGGCTACTCAGTCATGGTCTCAGTGTTGAACGTCCATTGCCTGTCTTTATTGTCTTGTCTTGCCTGTGTCATGTGTCTTGCTTTCACTGTTTGTGTATCTCTCATTAGGGAACAGAGCACTTCAATGCCTCTGTCCCTGACCCTTGATCACTATACCAAAGTCCGTTTAAGGGCTCAGAATCTCTTTATTTCAGTAAAGCCCCGGATGTGGCAGACTCTCTGTACCTCAGAATGGCCCACCTTTGGAGTCGGATGGCCCCTAGAAGGATCTTTCTACTTCCCACTAATTTATAATTCAGAGATATTGTCTTTCAGCCGTGGCCAGATAGTCATCTGGATAAACAGCCATATATTTTAATTCAGCAGGACCTCTGCAAATTTCCTCCTCAATGGGTCAAGCTTTTCCTTGCCCCTGCCCCCGCAATGACTCCTTCCCCCAGGAACTCACAAACACTCTGCTCCTCCTCCTCCTCCACACTCTGTTTTCCCTGTGTCACCAGATTTGAGTCAACTGGGCTCTCCTCCCCCTCCTTATCCCCTGCCCTCATCCTCTAACCCCCAACACCCTCTAAGTGATACCCCTGCTGCTGACTCAGCCTCTCCTCCATTGAAGGAAGCTAAGCTGGCCCAGCGCCCTCCAGGTAATTCCCCTGCAGCACACACAGCACCTCCTCCCATGGAGGAAGCTGGCCCTGCTAAAGGAACTCGCTGGCGGTGAATGATTGAAAACCCTGGAACTCTTGGGATGCCTCCCCTTCGACCCTATGGACCAATGATTGACAATGGCCATTGGGGGAAAATTCAAGCCTACCAGTATTGGCCGTTCTTCTCTTCAGACCTATGTAACTTAAAAAATAGCAATCCCCCTTTTACCGAGGACCCCACCCGGCTCTCAGGTGTGGTTGAGTCATTGATGTTTTCACACCAGCCTACTTCGGATGACAGCCAACAACTGCTAGGGACTTTCTTCATGACAGAGGAAAAAAAGGGAATTCTCCAGGAAGCTAAAAAAAAATCCTTGGACCAGGTTTGCATCCGACACAACTTACCAACATAATCAAAGCCGGCTTTCCCTTGAACCGACCCAACTGGGACCCCAACACCTTTGAAGGTAGGGAGCATCTGTCCACTTATCGCCGGGCTCTAATAGTGGGTCTCCGAGCAGCCGCTAGTGACCAACTAATTTGGCCAAGGTAAGAGAGATTATCAGGGGCCTGATGAATCTCCCTCTATGTTTCTAGAGAGAATTATGGAGGCATATAGGAGCTATAATCCTTTTTATCGTCAGGCAGAGAATCAAAAGGCATCTGTCACGATGGCCTTATTGGGCAAACTGCCCTGGATATTAAAACAAAGTTACAAAGCTTAGATTGATTACAAGATATGACTTTGAGAGATTTAGTCAGAGAAGCTGAGAAGGTATCCTATAAGAGAGAAACTGAGGAAGAGAAGGGAGCAAATGGAGGATAAAAGAAACAAAAGGCAGAGTAAGGCGTTGACTAAGGTCCAGGTCACAACAACAAATAGGCCAAAAATTAAGAAACAGGGAGACAAGAAGGTATACATTGGCCCACGACAGAGGCCACCCTTGGCCTCAGATCAATGTGCCTACTCAAACAAAAAGGACACTGGGCCAAAATTGACATAGAAAGCGACAGCCACGCCAGCCAGCCATTCTGACTCTGGAGGATGACTAAGAAAGTCGGGGCTCAGATCCCCTCCCCGAGCTCAGAGTAACTTTTGAAGTGGAGGGGACCCCAGTAAACTTTGAAGTGGATACAGGGGCAATATACTGAGCCCATAAGGCCACATTGGGCCCTCTATCAAATAAAAAATCTCTATTTCAAGGGGCTAATGGCAGTAAATATTGGGCTTGGACAACTAAGAGGACCATGGACCTGGGAAAAGGAAAAATCCATCACTCCTTCCTAGTAGTCCCAGAATGCCTGGCCCCATTGATCGACGGAGATCTGCTCACCAAGCTCTGGGCGAAAATAAATTTTAACCCTGAAGGCCCTTACGTGGAATTTCTAAATCTTTCAGTAAAAACTCCAAGAGCCACGGCTCTAACTATGTCAGTAGAAAATGTACATCAACTCACTCACCTTGGTTCAAAGAAACTGCAGGCATTCCTGAAGGATCAAGAACAGAGTTTTCCACTAACAGACTCACAGTGAAGAAAATAACTGAATGGGTAACAAAAGCCTGTCGGGTTCATCAATTGGTAAATGCTTACCCTTCCAAGCTTCCTGTATGAAAGCACATACGAGGAACCAAACCAGGACAATACTGGGAAGTGGACATTACTGAAATAAAGCCAGCAAGGTATGGACTTAAATATCTCCTAGTCTTTGTAGATACATTTTCAGGATGCATTGAAGCCTTCCCCACAAAAAAAAAAGAAAAAAAAAAGAAAAGAAATAGCGCAAATTTTGGTCAAGAATATCCTAGAAGATATTTTTCCAAGATACAGCCTGCCTAAGTTAATAGGGTCTGATAATGGACCGGCGTTCATGGCCCAGGTAAGTCAGGGGTTAGCCAGGACCCTGGGGATTAATTGGAAGTTACATTGTGCTTATAGACCCCAGAGTTTAGGACAGGTAGAAAGAATGAACCAAACCATTAAACAGACCTTAACAAAATTAAGCTTAGAGACCGGAATAAAAGATTGTACTATGCTCCTGCCTTATGCACTGTTAAATGAAGAAAATACTCACTCTGATTTTAGTGTAACCTCACCCCCTATGAAATTCTCTATGGTGCCCCTCCTCCAGTAAGGGACCTAACACCAACTCTAAGACCTTACAATCCCTTCCACACCAGCTTGCTTGACAGACTTAAAGCTCTTGAAAGAATTCAGTGACACCTGTGAAAACAGCTGGCCACTGCCTACCAAACTGGGGACGAGGGGACTCCACATCGATATCAAGTAAGAGACTTTGTCTTCGTAAGACGACATCAGGTGACATCGCTGGAACCCCGCTGGAAAGGACCATTCCAGGTGCTACTTATAACACCTACAGTGGTAAAGGTAGATGGAATCACTTCCTGGATACATGCCTCTCATCTCAAGCCTGCGCCCTGTCCAGACATTGACTGGAAACTGGAATTGGCTGGAAACTGGAAAAGACTGGTAACCCTTTCAAATTGCACATTCGCCGTGTGGATAAGGCTATAGACTCTCCCCTTGACCACCAGTATTTCTGACCCTCATCACCCCTTTCAGCAGCGATGGCTGATCACAAATCCTACTGGACAAGAAGTTTAATCAATCTTGCATACAGCCCCCTTAGGGACCTGGTGGCCATCTCTCCACCCAGACATTTGTCAGCTGGCTATATGTCTTTCCTATTCAGATATCCCTGAAGAAGAGGATCCCACTAAAATTCCATTAAATCCCTTCCGTATCATATGTAATGGAAACAAACATTATGGATGTAGGGACACGTGAGCCAGATGCAGGTCGGCTAGCCTAGATTACTATGTTTGCCCGGTGAACTATCAAAGCCACAAACAGCCATGGCTGTGTGTGGGAAAAGCCGACTTCTTCTGTAATCAAGGGGATGTGAGCATACAGGGGCTGCACGATGGAACCCAAACTCCTAATCAAATTCAGTACACAGCATTGGCCATATTACCAATAAGATAACCTAAATCGATGGCACCCAGAGGGGTCTCTAGATCCTCAAATTCTGTGGAACCTTTTTAACTTTGGGAAGGGCTCAAAGGCGTGAAAAGAGATTCCCCTATGTGGAGGCCTTTTCCGTCCTTCGCTCACATCCTGAACTATGCTTCTCCAATAGATCCTCACCCTCAGCCTTCTGCTCTAGTCTCTCTGCTGTCACTCCCACCTCAACAACCTGATTTCTCCCATCCCGTTACTAGATCAACAACCTAAACATCCACCGGTTCTCAGACCATTGCCCCCTTGCTGAGGTAGCAGGTACTTAGTTACCACTCTACCCACTCACTCCTCTCTTCTCCTGTCAGCACCCATACGGGGTTTCACCAGGTCCTTTTACCAGCTAACCTAAAGCTCAAAATAGCTGAGAAGACCCCTATCCAAGATGTAATAAAAATGGTCTTTAAAGTTGCTTTGTCATCACTGAAAACAGGTTACTAAGAATTTAAAGTCCCTCACAGGCTTTTTGGATACACACTCCCATCTTCCCCTCTTTTCTACATGTTCTACTGCTCAAGTTTTTGTTGCTAGAAAATCCCAAACCCCTTTCCCATTATTCTTTTACATCTCTCCGTACTCATTCTCAGATCCTCGGAACTGCTCTAAGTCCCGCCTTCCCTCTCTTTCCCCTCTGTTCCACACCCACAGAAAAGTCTTAACTGATCTTCTCCAGATGTCTTCACCATGGCTGACTTTAGGACGTTCAGCAAAAGAGTCCCTATAAAAGAGTTCAGTGTAGACAAACTTCCTGTTTTCATGTGGCCCTGTTCTACTTGGCCACTGGCTAAAACAATCAGTACTTGTAAGCTAGACACCCCCTTACTAGTTTTTCACAAAATATGTGAACAAGGCCTCTGACTTTGAGCTGGGGCTTCAAAGAGATGGCTACATTTCTATGATAAAGAAGTTACCAACTGGCTCCATGGTAATAGCTGGCAAGCGGAAAAAAGAAAGGGATGAAATATCTCTCCCCCTCCCAGGTGTCCTTGAAAAGTTAATTTGCTCAGAACAGAGGAAAAAAACATAAAAAAACTGCTTTTTGTGAATTTCTGCTGACTGTGAACTTCTGAGCACATTCCCTTACATGTTGGGTACAAAATTCTGAAACTTCCTAAACTTGGGGTTCATGGGATTAATTGATTACAACAGAAGCAATGCCCTCTGAATCCGTTTGCAACCAAATAGGACTGTTTCCCTAGCTTTGGTGCTATCTTAGGTGCCTTGTCTTGACTGTTCCTACAACAGTATAATTCTATATACTTAAACATTTTTATGTTTTCATTAAATGGCCAACAGTGGTGATTAAATGTGTAATGGTGCAGAGGTTACCCAGAGTGCTCTATCATGATGCAGGTTCATTTGAAGATCAAACAGGGGGGCATACAACCCGGTTCCACAGGGAACATATATCCCTCACTTCAGCCATCCTATTAGGAATACGAGTTGATGCAGGGGAGGTCACAGGAACCACTGCCTTGGTCCATGGTACACAGCAAAAAACCCAATTAGAAGCAGCAATAGACCAAAACTTAAAAATATTAGAAACCTCCATCACAGCTTTGTGGGAATCTTTAACCTCTCTCTCTGATGTTGTTTCATACAACAATCGAGGGTTGGACCTCCTCTTCATGAGAGAATGGTGCCTTTGTGCTGCATTGAGGGAAGAATGTTATTTTTATGGCAATAATACTGGAGTTGTAAAAAATTTATGAGTAAAATAAAAGGATGCCTTGAAGAGTGTCAACGAAAGAGAGAGGCCCAAAAAGGGTGGTTTGAGTCTTGGTTCACACAGTCCCCCTGGTTAACTATACGTTTATCAACCTTGGCCAGTCCAATAATAATACTCACATTCTTGCTAACTATAAAACCCTGTTTGCTCAACCATGTATTTTCATTTCTCCAACCTCAAATTAGACAAGTTAAACTTATGGTAATACCCCACTAGCAGACATAGAATGTGACACCACTCCAATGATCACTTTTATGATTAAAAGTAGCCAGAAGAAGACGTGGGGAATGAAAGGTTAATAAAATGGTACTTGTCACTTCCTCTTTTTCTGTATGCTTAACAAAACACTGTTGAAATCTTGAGAACTGTTTGCTAATCTTGTTCCCAGAATGTGCTGTCTCCAACTTCCAAAATATATAATGTACTCCCTCTCCCGGTTGCATGCAAACTGCCCACTCGCCCTGACCCATCAATAAACTTCCCTCCCTGCCCTCTACAAGGAAAACACATAAGCTCTGCTTAAGATGTCCTCAGGGCTCTCTGCTCGATTCAAGGGAGCTCTGAGCCCCAGCATGCTGGACCCCCAATAAACCCTTTGCTGTTCCATGAGACAGTCTCTTGGTGGTCTCTTCCTCCGACGCTCACCTGAACATTACTTGGATGATTGAATGTAGAAGAGAACATCCAGTCAAAAAGGGATAGTCGGTAGGATTAGGAAGATAGTCGGTATGTTTAGGAAGGAGAGTGAGTATAGGATTTGGAACAAAAGTTTTTTAGCAATAGGGTTTTGGTTAGAGAGTGAATGTAAATGTGAGCACATATGAACCATCACAATGATGAACTGGGGAAAATATGTAGGAAAGCAGATATCAATAGAGACATTACGAAATCAGGCAAAGTATAAAGTGTGTGATAGAATTAGGCATTTTCAACAGGGTTGATTTTGGATATATTATCTTAGGAAGAAACGAATATATTGTCACAAATAGGATTGACTTTTGAGAGCATTAGGCAACCTGGACATGGATGTTTTTAGTAATCCATGTTAACTTTACATTTAGGCTTTGGTAGAAACATAAGTGTGACCTTTTCTTTTTGTGTCCAGAATATTACTGGGTTAAATTGTATATGTAGATCAGGTGACATGAATATTTCTTCCACCATTTCTGGGAGCCATAATTTGAATACGTATAAATTAGTATTGAGTTTACAATGAGGTGTACCCTGTGTCTATGAATATAGAGACAATGCATGAATAGACTATACTGTGAATAAATAATATAACTGGTTCCACTTTAAATAATGGATTGATTTGATATCTGAAAATATATAAGAAATCTTATATTGATATACAATCATTCATTCCATCCAGTTATACATCTAATGGTAATATTAGGGTTATGGTTTATCATGAACGGTGTGTGAGTTTTGCTTCAAAAGGGATTATGGAAATCGAAAATAATGGGTTTGGTAAGAAGTCTCATGAAAAGACCAGTCAAGAAACATGGAGGAATACATGTGTTCTGAAACAGAAAATTATTGAAAGTGAAACACATACCCATAATTTTGCTAACTTGTGGATGAAATATATACTCTATTATGTGCATTACCTGAAGAAATAGTAATGTACCAGTGGCGAATAAGAATGAACATGAAAATACACATCATGTCCCATATGAATCTACTTGCATTAATGAGAAACTGGGTCAATTATTGTAGAAATATTAGGATATGTATGCACCATTCACTGAAGTTAGTTTTCATTACTAGGAAGCAAATATGTATTTCAGGTGGATGAATATTTCAGAGAATAACCTTTTGAAATGTTGACTATAAATCCACATACATGAATATGAAAAAATTTAGGGAGTGTATAATAAGGCATATATATTTTATATTTTAAAAAAATCTGGAGTGTGTATATATACACAGAGAGAGAGAGAGAGACATTAAAAAGTAGCAATATATATGCCAATCGAAATTCACCGTGATATATATATCTTACACAGATAGAAAAATATTCAATTTACTGAACATGGATTTATGTATAATATTGTTCAACTAGGAGGCTCACACATAGGATGAATTTTCAAATCCCATAGCGTTTAGGTGGAGTGATCACTTCTCATCATTTGTATCTGTCAAGTCAGACACCTCACAAGAACGTATGTGTGATACCAGGTAGTATTCTATATGTGCATATAAAAATAGATGTGCTCAATAGGTTACATAAAATGGGAGAGAGGAATTCACATATTTGTTAAATTTAAAAATACATGGAGAACTATTTCAATTTAAATCGACTAGATTTATAGCACCTACATTTTGTCATGCAAAAGCCATGTCCAACTATACACCATGCCTCCTCTGAACTGCTTGTATTTATATTCTGTTTGGGTTATTTTTCTCCATCTTATTAGGATTAGTAGTCAGAGACAAGTAGGGTATGGGTTAGTGTCACGGATTCAGTATTTCAAATGGAAAATAGGAAAATAAATCCAATGTGTATGCAAATATGTGCCACAAAAAATATTCCCACTCTCATCCAGAAAAATGCCTTGAAATTATCTTCGCCCCAGGTAAAACACAATTAGAAAAGAAGAGTTAGAAAATCTGTGAATACATATGTGGAATGGAAAATGCTCAGGAGTTCACAACCTTGGAGGTGGTAGAGGAGTTTCCAAAAGTAAGGGACAGTGTAAACACTCCACAATCATGGAGCTATGCTGGCCTAAAGACTTCTTGAGAAACTGCCTCTGAGTTTGGGCATTTGAAATATATGTTGTTGTCAGGAGCTTTAGCTTCCTTTGAAGTGAGACCATCAAACCTGGGTCAGTATCTATGTGACCTGGAGGACATGGTTTCTTATTTTCTGATGAACATGAGGCAGCAGTGCTGAAGTCTCTTTGTAGGTAAACTGTGGCCTCTTCGGGCAAAGTGACACCCCGTGTGGACTTTGAAGCCATTTGGTCATCCTCCACTTTTTGTGGTGTTCTTTTGCTGCTGCACTGGGAGTTTGGTATTTGATTCATGACATACAAGGAGTTCAACTGGGACACAGTGCATGAGGGAGTCTTGTAACGTGTGGTGGGTCAGGCTCTGCAGGAGAATGCACCAACTGGGCTTCTATTCCACATTGCTTGCCGCCTTGACCATAGCAACCTAATTCTGAACATTGCCCTGAAAACTCTGCATATAACAATATGCCTTTTCATATAATGGTCTCCTGGCTGCATCAAGTCAGTCACAAGCCATTTGGACGCCAATGGCAGATCCACATGGCCACATCACAGATGTATTATCACACACCTGCCTACCACTGCTCTAGGCCCACTACTCAGCAGGCTCCAACTTACTGGCATCTCTGTTCTACACCATTTTCATGAAACCCAGTCAATCAAGGCACTGTCTGTTACACTCATGATCAGCAACAGGACATCCAATGGTTCTCCAGTGCCATCTGGTCATTGGGAATTTCAAAAATTTCATGGTGTTTATCTTTCCATTTTTCAAGAATGAAGTTGGAGGCACTTTGGGGTTTCCATTCATCCAGGAACCATTACATGGGGAGGAAGCTCATTTCAATGAAAGCTCTGAGGAACTCTAACAGGCAAGGCTTCCCAAACACTGGCCAAAAGGTCACATGAAGCCAGGCCCATTGAGGTCTACAACGTGAGGTCCATGTGTCTTTTTACTCTAACTATGGCTGCCAAGTTTTTCAGAATAAAATCATGTGATATCCTTGCTGAGATTTTCAGCTCTCTGTGGAAAGCCATCCTGGGCCTAGATCTCAGGTTTCAAGGGCAACTCTCATGTGTGGCCTCCTACAATGCCAACACAATTAATGGCAATACTTCTCTGAGGTCAGTTCCAGAACTCAGTCTCCAAGGAGAATCACACCAGAGTTCAAGCCCATGTGGACCCTGTCATCTCTTCCAACCGCCACACAAATGACCACAATTAAAACCAAAACATTCCCAAATGGCCCTCATCTTCATCCATATAGGCACTCATCATAAACTCTGGCTGGAGGTTTCCATGAGGGATGCAGCCCAAGACAGTGTCCAAAATATCCACCATTGCCCCTCATTTGTCTAAATTTAGGGTGGTCTGGAAACCCTTTCTGTGAACCAAGAGTGATCAAATAGGCGTGCCGTTAATACTGCTCTGCTTCTCCAATTTGAGGCCTACTGACTGTCAGGTATAGATTGCTTATGTGATTTGGCATCATGAGAGAAACCAAGCACTTATGCAGGACTTTGAATAACTCATTTGACCTATAGGAATCCTATTCTCACTTGATGGACGTCAGGAACCTAACAGAGGAAGGCAAGAGACTTCATCCACAATGACTGATCCTTTTGCCATTTTGGTTTTGGATGCACACATGGGATCTTCTTTAGATTTATCAGGAGCTGAGAATCTTAGCCACAGCCTCAACCAGGGCCTAGTGTCTGATTAAGACACATCCCTTTCCAAAGAAATTAAGCAATGAGCCACAGGTGATGCCCATTCATTTCCATTTGAAAACTGTTTCTTCAGGCTTCAAAAAGGGGTGGCCTGAAACAAAGACCTTCCTGACATTCAAGGCAACAGAACCATAGGTAAGCAAATGGCCCAAAGCAGGGTTTCTCCAATGAGACTTTACTGGTCACACTAATATCTGAGATGTTCCCATTCCCTTCAGCTATCAAGAACATGGCCATGTCACAGAGCATGGAGGTCATACATATCTTGGACAATAAATCATGAGCTCATTCTGGAGAGTGGCCAGAATTCAGGAAGAAAACCGGAACTTAGGAAGTTAGTAGTTGTTTCCTATCCATAAGACAAGCCACAGTCTATTCATCACTTATGAACGATGAATGCTGGGAAGCTTTCTACTAGACAGGACACCTCCATTGATGCATTCTCTTTTCTAATGTCTAAAACCACGGACACAGTGGATACACAGACATAGAAACACTCGCCTTGTCAAAAGAGTTACTATCAACAGTAGACTCCAAAGCAAACGAACCACCTTTATTACCTATTCGCAGAATATGAGACAAAACCACAAACTCACACCCACACACATAAAGTCACCTCATTCCCAAAAGTGGATCTGTGACTATCTGGAGTGTCCTCTGACTGGTGGGCCATACTATGTTCCTCTCGAAATGGCCTTTCCTCTCTCAGATTTTGTCTCCTTGGCCAACTCTGTGATGCTTTGAGGAGCCTGCAGTTAGCCACTACCTGCTATCTCAGGAAAGGCCTCTCTTCAGAGCTCAATTGGCATTTGGCCATCCTCAAATCAGTAGGTACCAAGAAGGTCTGAATCTGTACTTGGTAAATACAAACAAGTGAGCCCACTGGGACTGGGACTGGGACTGGCTCTCGGTGCCTGGCTTCTTGCATCACAATTTCAGAGAGTTCCATCACCAAGGAAGTTAGCTAGGACACTTCCTTCAGGAACTGAATGAGGTCACTGCCTTGGCAACAACTTTGTCCTAACCGTTGCTTTCAAGGGTTCCATGAGATGGAGGCTGCTCCTACTTTGTGTGACAATTTGACTTGTTACAATGGTATATCAAAATAGGCACCTGGGAACAGCTCTCCACGCAGGCCTGCTTAGGTCCATCTTCTCTACATTAAGAAGAGAAAGGCTGATGCATACACATCCCTTCGTCCTGTTCAGGTTGTTTTCCATGAAGATGGATTTTGCTCTCTCAGATCCTTCATAGCTGCCTACATCTTCTCCAGGGATCATTTCTGCATCGAACTTTGAGGTTCTCAGCAGTTGGAAGATACCCTACATTCCTGTATTGTAAGGCGAACTCTGTCCCTGCTCTTTTGTAATTTTAGATTGAAGCAACAGTGTATGGTTAGGGTTAATAACAGGTTTGATTTGGGCAAGGAATCATTATGCGGGATGAATAATGGTATTGGGAACCTGCAATATTTATAGGAATATAGAGATGAAATATAAGTATGAAAACAGAAATCTAGGTAAGATTTGAAGCTCAGAAATGCATTGGGCAACTGATTGTGATACGTAGCTTTGAATTACGTTCTAGATACATGTTTCAGAAAAATCGATATACAATGGCATAAGATCTTGTACCTTGGATGATTGAATGTAGTAGAGAACATCTACTCAAAAAGGGATAGTCGATAGGATCAGGAACATAGTCAGTATGTTTCGGAAGAAGAGTGAGTATAGGATTTGGACCAAAGTTCATAAGCAATAGGGTTTCGGTTAGAGAGTGAATGTCAATGTCAGCACATGTGAAGGGTCAGTCACAATGTTGAACTGGAGAAAATATGTAGGAAAGTAGATATCAATAGAGACATTAGGAAATCAGGCAAAGTACAAAGTGAGTGAAAAAATTAGACATTTTCAATGGTATTGAGGTTGAATATATAATCTTAGGAAGAAACAAATATGTAGTCACCAACAGGATGATCATTTGAGAGCATTAGGCAACCTGGACATGGATGTTTTTAGTAATCCATGTTCAGTTTCCGTTTAGGCTTTGTTACAGTCATACGTGTGACTTTTGCATTTTGTGTCCAGAATACTACTGTGATAACATGCATATGTAGATCAGGTGACATGGTATTTCTTCCACCATTTCTGGGAGCAATATTTTGAAGATGTATAAATTAGTATTGGGGGTACAAAGAGGTGTAACCTGTGTCTATGAATATAGAGATAATGCATGAATAGACCATATTGTGAATAGATAATATAACTGGTTCCACTTTACAAAATGTATTGAATTGATATCTAAAAATATATAAGAAATCTTATATTAATATAAAATCATTCATTCCAACCAGTTATACATCTAATAGTGATATTATAGTTATGATTTATCATGCAGTGTGTGTCCGTTTTGCTTCAAAAGTGATAAAGGAATTCGAAAATAATGTGTTTGGAAAGAAATCTCATGAAAAGATCAGTCAAGAAACATGGAGGAATTCATGTGTTCTAAAGCAGGAAGTGATTGAAAGTGAAACAAATGCCTATAAATTTGCTAACCTGTGGAGGAAATATATATCCTATGATGTGCATAAACTGAAGAAATTGTAATGTCCCAGTGTTGAATAAAAATGAACATCGATAAACACATCATGTCCCATAGGCATCTACTTGCATTGATGATAAACTGTGTCAGTTACTATAGAAATATTAGGATTTGTATGCACCATTCACTGAAGTTAGTTTTCAGTACTAGGAAGCAAATATGTATTTCAGGTGGATGAAATTTTTTGAGAATAATCTTGTGAAAAGTTGATTATAAATCCACATTCATGAACATGAATAAAATTAGGGAGTGTATATAAGACACATATATTTCATATTTTGAAAAATAGAAGGAGAGAGTGTATATATATATATATATATATATATATATATATATATATATATATACACACACACAGACACACACACATACACACCCAGAGACATTAAAAATAGCAATATATGCCAATCAAAATTCACCATGAAATATATATCATCCACAGATCCAAAAATATTCATTGTACTGAACATGGATTTGTGTATAATTTTGTTCAACTAGGAAGCTCACCCATAGGTTGAATTTTCAGTTCCAACGACATTTAGAAGGAGTGATCTTTTCTCTCAATTTGTATCTGCCAAGTTAGCCACCTCACAAGAATGTACGTGTAGTACCAGGTAGGATTCTCTATGTGTATATAAAAATATATTTGCTGAGTAGGCTACAGAGAAAGAGAGACAAGAATTCACATATTTGTTATCTTTAAAACCACATGGACAACTATTGCAACAAAAAATTGTCTAGATTTATAACCCCTAACCTTTAAAATGCAAAAGGCAAGTCCAACTATACACCATGCCTCCTCTGAACTGCTTGTATTTCTATTATGTTTGGGTTATTTTTCTGCCTCATATTAGGATTAGTAGTCAGAGACTAGTAGGGTGTGGTTTAGTGTCAGAGATAAAGTATTTGAAATGGAAAATTGGAAAATGAATCCAATATGTATGCAAATATGTCCTACACAAAAGTCTTCCCACTCTCATCCAGATAAGTCCTTTGACATTACCTTCACCCCATGTAAGATGCAATTCGAAGAGAAGAGTTAGAAAATCTGTGAATACATATCTGGAATGGAAAATGCACAGGAGTTCACAACCTTGGAGGTGGTAGAGGAGTTTCCAAAAGTAAGTGACTGTGTAAACACTCCACAAACATGGAACTCTGCTGGCCAATAGCCTTCTTGTAAAACTGCCTCTGAGTTTGGACACTTGAAATATATCTTGTTTTCTGGAGCTTTAGCTTCATTTCTGGTGAGACCATCAAACCTGGATCTGCATCTTTGTGACCTGGAGGACATCGTTTCTTATTTTCCATTGAACATGTGGTACCAGTGTTGATTTCTCTCTTTGTTGGTAAACTGTGGCCACTGGAAGCTTATTGTCTCCCTGAGTGGACTGTGAAGCCATTTGGTCATCCTGCCCTTTTTGTGGTGTTTCTTTCTTTTTTTTTTAATTTTATTTTTTTATTGGTTGTTCAAAACCCTACAAAGCTCTTGACATATCATATTTCATACATTAGCATACATTAGCTTCAAGTGAGTTATGAACTCCCTTTTTTGCCCCAAGTACAGATTGCAGAATCACATGGGTTACACATCCACATTTTTACATAATACCATAATAGTAACTGTTGTATTCTGCTACCTTTCCTATCCTCTACTATCCCCCCTCCCCTCCCCTCCCATCTTCTCTCTCTACCCCTTCTACTGTAATTCATTTCTCACCTTGTTTATTTTCCCATTCCACTTACAACCTCTTATATGTAATTTAGTATAACAATGAGGGTCTCCCTCCGTTTCCATGCAATTCCCCTTTTCTCTCCCTTTCCCTCCCACCTCATGTTTCTGTTTAATGTTAATCTTTTCTTCCTGCTCTTCCTCCCTGCTATATTCTTAGTTGCTCTCATTATATCAAAGATGACATTTGGTATTTGTTTTTTAGGAATTGGCTAGCTTCACTAAGCATAATCTGCTCTAGTGCCATCCATTTCCCTGCAAATTCCAAGATTTTGTCATTTTTTAGTGCTGCGTAATACTCCATGGTGTATAGATGCCACATTTTTTTAATCCATTCATCCATTGAAGGGCATCTGGGTTGGTTCCACAATCTAGCTATTGTAAATTGTGCTGCTATGAACATCGATGTGGCAGTATCCCTGTAATACGCTCTTTTAAGGTCTTCAGGGAATAGTCCGAGAAGGGCAATAGCTGGGTCAAATGGTGGTTCCATTCCCAGCTTTCCCAGGAATCTCCATACTGCTTTCCAAATTGGCCGCACCAATTTGCAGCCCCACCAGCAATGTACAAGAGAACACTTTTCTCACTCCAGTAAGATTGGCAGCCATTATGAAATCAAACAACAACAAGTGCTGGCGAGGTTGTGGTGTTTCTTGATGCTGCAATGGGAGGTTGGTATTTGCTTCATGAAATACAAGGAGTTCAACTAGGATATAGGGCTGGAGGGAGTTCTGTCACGTGTGTTGGGTCAGGGTGTGCAGGAGAATTCACCAATCAGGGTTCTATCCCACATAACTTGCCCCCTTGACCATAGCAACTTGATTGTGAACATTGCCCTGAAACCTCTCCATATAACAAGATGCCTTTTCATATAATGGTCTGCTGGCTGTACCAAGTCAGTCACAAGCTATTTGGAAGCCAATGGCAGATCCACATGGCGACACCACAGTTGTATTATTACACACCTGCCCACCACTGCTCTAGGCCCACTACTCAGCAGGCTCCAACTTACTGGCATCTCTGTTCTGCACCATTTTCATGAAACCCAGTCAATCAAGGCACTGTCTGTAACACAACAATCAAGCCACTGTCTGCAACAGAACATCCAATGGTTCTCCAGTGCCACTTGGTCATTGGGAATTTCAAAAATATCATGGTATTTATCTATCCATTTTTCAAGAATGAAGTTGGAGGCACTTTGGGGTTTCCATTCTTCAAGGAACCATTACATGGGGAGGAAGCTCATTTCAATGAAAGCTCTGAGGAACTCTAACAGGCAAGGCTTCCCAAACACTGGCCAAAAGGTCACATGAAGCAAGGCCTATGGAGGTCTACAACGGGAGGTCCATGTGTCTTTTGACTCTTAACTATGGCTGCCAAGTTTTTCAGAATAAAATTATGCGATATCCTTGCTGAGATTTTCAGTTCTCTGAGGAAAGCCATCCTGGGCCTAGACCTCAGGTTTCAAAGGCAACTCTCATGGGTGGCCTCCTACAATGCCAAAACAATTAATGGCAATACTTCTCTGAGGTCAGTTCCAGAACTCAGTCTCTAAGAGGAATCACACCTGAGTTCAAGACAATGTGGACCCTGTCAACTCTTCCAACCGCCACACAAATGACCACAATTAAAACCAAAACATTCCCACATGGCCCTCATCTTCAGCCGTATAGACACTCATCATAAACTCTAGCTGGAGGTTTCTATGAGGGGCGCAGCCAAAGACAATGTCCAAAATATGCACCCTTGCCCCCCATGTGTCTAAATTCAGTGTGGCCTGGACACCCTTCCTTTGAACCAGGAGTGATCAAATAGGCCTGCTGTTAATGCTGCTCTGCTTCTCCAATTTGAGGCCTACTGACAGTCAGGTATAGATTCATTATGTGATTTGGCAGTATGAGAGAACCCAAGTACTTCTGCAGGATTTGAATAACTCATTTGACCCATAGGAATCCTATTCTCACTTGATGGAGTTCCGGAACCTATCAGAGGAAGGCAAGAGACTTCATCTACAATGACTGATCTTTTTGCCATTTTGGTTTTGGATGCACACATGGGATCTTCTTTACATCTATCAGGAGCTGAGAATCTTAGCCACAGCCTCAAACAGGGCCTAGTGTCTGATTAAGACACCATCCTTTTCAAAGCAATTAAGCAAAGAGGCACAGGAGATGCCCATTCATTTTCATTTGAAAACTGTTTCTTCAGGCTTCACAAAAGGGTGGCCTGAGGCAAAGACCTTCCTGACATTCAAGGCAATAGAACCATAGTTAAGCAAATGGACCAAAGCAGGGTTTCTCCACTGAGACTTTACTGCTCACACTGATGTCTGAGTTTTCCGAGATGTTCCCATTCCCTTCAGCTATCAAGAACATGGACATGTCACAGAGCTTGGAGGTGGTACATATCTTGCACAATAAATCATGAGCCTATTCTGGAGAGTGGCCAGAATTCAGGAAGAAAACAGGAACTTAGGATGTTAGTAGGTGTTTAAGATCCATAAGGCAAACCACAGTCCATTCATCAATTGAGCAGGATGAATGCTGGGAAGCTTTCTACTAGACAGAACACCTCCATTGATGCATTCTCTTTTCTAATGTCTAAAACCACGGACACAGTGGATACACAGACATAGAAAGTCGCCTTGTCAAAAGACTTACTAGAAACAGTCGACTCCAAACCAAACCAACCACCTTTCCTACCTATTCTCAGAACATGAGACAAAACCGCAAACTCACACCCACACACAAAGGCACCTCCTTCCCAAAAGTAGGTCTGTAACTATCCGGAATGTCTTATGACTGGTGGGCCATACTATGTTCCCCACAAAATGGCCTCTCCTGTCTCAGATCTTGTCTCCTTGGCCAACTCTGTGATGCTTTGAGGAGCCAACCGTTAGCCACTACCTGCTATCTCAGGAAAAGCTTCTCTTCAGAGCTCTACTGACATTTGGCCATCCTCAGATCAGTAGGTACCAAGAAGGTCTGATCTGTACTTGGTAAATCCAAACAAGTGAGCCCACTGGGACAGGGACTGGGACTGGCTCTCGGTGCCTGGCTTCTTGCATCAAAATTTCCGAATGTTCCATCACCAAGGAAGTTAGGTAGGTCACTTCCTTCAGGAACTGAAAGAGGTCACTGCCTTGGCAACAACTTTGCCCTAACCGTTGCTTCCAAGGGTTCCATTAGATAGAGGCTGCCCCTACTTCCTTTGAAAATTTGACTAGTTTCAATTGTATATCAAAATAGGCACGTGGGAACAGCTCTCCATGCAGGTCTGGTTAGGTCAATCTTCTCTACATTAAAAAGAGAGAGGCTGATGCATACACATCCCTTTTTCCTGTCTAGATTGTTTGCCATTGAAGATGGCTTTTGCTCTCACAGGTCCTTCATAGCTGCTGACATCTTCTCCAGGGATTATTTCTGCATCGAACTTTGAGGTTCTCAGCAGTTGGCAGATACCCTACATTCCTGTATTGTAAGGCGAACTCTGTCCCTGCTCTTTTGTAATTTTAGATTGAAGCAACAGTGTATGGTTAGGGTTAATAACAGGTTCGATTTGGGCAAGGAATCATTATGCGGGATGAATAATGGTATTGGGAACCTGCAATATTTATAGGAATATAGAGATAAAATATAAGTATGAAAACAGAAATCTAGGTAAGATTTGAAGCTCAGAAATGCATTGGGCAACTGATTGCGATACGTAGCTTTGAATTACGTTCTAGATACATGTTTCAGAAAAATCGATATACAATGGCATAGGATCTTGTACCTTGGATGATTGAATGTAGTAGAGAACATCTACTCAAAAAGGGATAGTCGATAGGATCAGAAAGATAGTCAGTATGTTTCGGAAGAAGAGCGAGTATAGGATTTGGACCAAAGATCTTTAGCAATAGTGTTTCTGTTACAGAGTGAATGTCAATGTCAGCACATGTGAAGTGTCAGTCACAATGTTGAACTGCGGAAAATATGTAGGAAAGTAGATATCAATAGAGACATTAGGAAATCAGGCAAAAATATCAAGTGAGTGAAAAAATTAGACATTTTCAACAGTTTTGAGGTTGAATATATAATCTTAGGAAGAAACAAATATGTAGCCAGCAATAGTATTGACATTTGAGAGCATTAGGCAACCTGGTCAGGGATGTTTTTAGTAATCCATGTTCAGTTTACCTTTAGGCTTTGGTACAATCATACGTGTGGCTTTTGCATTTTGTGTCCAGAATATTACAGTGATAACATGCATATGTAGATCAGGTGACATGAGTATTTCTTCCACCATTTCTGGGAGCAATATTTCAAATTTGTATAGATTAGTATTGGGGGTACAACCAGGTGTACCCTGTGTCTATGAATATAGAGATAATGCATGAATAGACCATACTGTGAATAAATAATATAACTTGTTACACTTTAAACAATGTATTGAATTGATATCAGAAAATATATAAAAAATCTTTTATTGATATATAATCATTCATTCCAACCAGTAATACATCTAATGGTGATATTACAGTGATGGTTTACCATGAAGTGTGTGTCCGTTTTGCTTCTAAAGTGATAAAGGAAATCGAAAATAATGTGTTTGGATAGAAGTCTCATGAACAGACCAGTCAAGAAACATGGAGGAATACATGTGTTCTGAAGCAGGAAGTGATTGAAAGTGAAACAAATGCCTATATATTTGCTAACCTGTGGAGGAAATATATATCCTACGATGGGCATAAAATGAAGAAATTTTAATGTCCCATTGTTGAATAAAAATGAACATCAATATACACATCATGTCCTATAGGAATCTACTTGCTTTGATGATAAACTGTGTCAGTTACTGTAAAAATATTAGGGTTTGTAAGCACGATTCACTGAAGTTAGTTCTCAGGACGAGGAAACAAATATGTATTTCAGGTGGTTGAATGTTTCTGAGAATAATCTTATGAAAAGTTGATTTTATATCCACATACATGAATATGAATGAATTTAGATAGTGTTTAATAGACATATGTTTTTCATATTTTGAAAAATCTAGACATATATATATATATATATATATATAAATATATATATATATATATATATATATAAATATATATATATATATATATATATATATATATATATATATATATATATATATATACATATAAAACTCATGGAGAAATATTACAATGAAAATTTGACAATATTTATAACACATACCCTTGATAAAGCAGAAGGAAATTCCAAGTATATACCATGCCTCCTATTAAAGGCCTGTATTTCTATTCTGTTAGTTTTCTTTTTATCCATCATATTAGCATTAGTAGTCAGAGTCTATTAGGGTATGTGTTAGTGTCGGGGATCAGTATTTCAAATGAAAATAGGAAAGTAAATCTAATGTGTATGCAAATATGTGCTACACAAAAATCTTGCCACTCTCATCCAGAACAATTCCTTTACATTAACTTCACTCCAAGTAAGACACAATTAGTGGAGAGGAGTTCGAAAACCTGTGATTACATATGTGGAACTGAAAATGTTCAGGAGTTCACAACATTGGATGTGGTAGAGCAGTTTCCAAAAGTAAGGGAGAGGTTAAACACTCCACAAACTTGGAGCTCTGCTGGCCTTAAGACTTCTTGAGAAAATGCCTCTCAGGTTGGGAACATGAAATATATGAAGTTGTCAGGAGATTTAGCTTCCTCATTGTGACACCATCAAATGTGGGTCTGCATCTATGTGACCTGGAGGAAATGGTTCCTTATTTTCTAATGAACATGAGGCAGCAGTTCTGAATTCTTTCTTGGTAAACTGTGGCCACTGGGAGTTAAGTGTCTCCCCGTGTGGTCTGTGAAGCCATTTGGTCATCCTCCATTTTTGTGGTGTTTCTTACTGCTGCACTGGGAGTTTGGAATTGGCTTAATGAAATACAAGGAGTTCAACTGGGACACAATTCTGGAGGGAGCTCTGACACGTGTGATTGGTCAGGGTCTTCAGGAGAATGTTCGAAACATGGGTCTATCCCACATAGCTTTCCCCTTGACTATAGCAACCAGATTCTGAACATTGCCCTGAAACCTCTCAATAAAACAAGATGCCTTTACATATAAGGGTCTGCTGCCTGCACCATATCAGTCACAAGTATTTTGGAAGCCAAAGGCAGATCCACGTGGTCCCACCACAGATATTTATTCACAAATGTATAGTCCACTGCTCTAGCCCCAATACTCAGCAGGCTCCAACTTACTGACATCTCGGTTCTGTACCATTTTCATGACAACCAGTCAATCAATGAACTGTCTGGTACACACATGATCAGCAACAGGACATCCAAAGTTTCTCCAGTGCCACCTGGTCATGGAAATTTCAAAAATTTCATGGTATTTGTATAGCCATTTTTCAAGGATGATGTTGGAGGCACTGTGGGTTTCAATTCATTCAGGGACCATTAAATGGTGAGTAAGCTCATTTCAATGAAAGCTCTGAAGAACTCTCACAGGCAAGGCTTCCCAATGAGTGCCCAAAAGTTCACATGAAGCCAGGCTCATTGAGGTCTACAATATGAGGTACATGTGTGTTTTGAGTCTCAACTATGACTTCCAAGTCTTTCAGTAAAAAAATCATGTGTTACCCTGGCTGAGATTCCCAGTGCTCGGTGGAAAGCCACCCTGGGCCTAGATCTCAGTTTCCAAGGGCTAATCTCATGTGTGGCCTCCTATAATCCCAAAACAATTCATGGCAATACTTCTCTCAAGTCAGTTCCAGAACTCAGTCTCTAAGGAGTATCAGAGCAGAGTTCAAGCCCTGGTGGACCAAGTCATCTCTTCCAACCGCCACACAAATGACCACAATTAAAACCAAAACACTCCTACATGACCCTCATCTTCTTCCATAAAGACACTCATCATAACATATGGCTGGAGGTTTCCATGAGGGGCACAGCCCAAGACAGTGTCCAAAATAAGCTCCCTTGCCCCTCATTTGCCTAAAGTCAGGGTGGCTTGGACACCCTTCTTGTGAACCAGGAGTGATCTTTAAGGGTAAAAGAAATTGAAATTAAAGTGTAAAAGTTAAAGTGTAAAAGACCGGGTTTGTAAAGTTTCTAAGATTCAAGCCCTGATTTAAAATGTAAAGGACCAGGTATTGTTAAGTTCCTATGCTACATGAAAAATCTGAAATTCCTGTTACTTGTAGGACAATTTCTGGACTGCCCAGTAAATATTCCCCCTGATCGCCTGGTTGTTTAATAACCTAGGACCCTGTGTGGCTTGGCACATATGCATTGCAGGGCCTAATCTAATCAATTTGAATCTGTACCCCGCTGTAGAACTGACCTATCCCTCCTGCCTGACATGTTCCCACCAATGAATGAACTAATCATGTTTAGGATTTGTTGTTTGATTTTCCCGCAGTGTATGATGATTTGTTAAAAGATACTGTGATATATGTAAAATCTCGCCCTCCCCAAAAAGTGTACTTAAGCACTGCTCAACCTCAGCTCGGAGATCTGGGCTGCTCTCCCTTCTTGAGTGACCACGGAGCCCTAGCATACTGGATTGGATCCTCAATAAATGTCTTTTGCTGTTGCATGAGCCGTGGTCTCATACATGAACATGAATTAATTTAAGGAGTGTATAATAAGACACATATATTTCATATTTTGAATAATCTATAGAGTGCAGATTTTTCACAAAACACATACAGAGATATTAAAAAGTAGCAATATATATGCCAATCAAAATTCATCATGAAATACATATCATACACAGATCCAAAAACATTTATTTTACTTAACATGGATTTATGTGTAATGTTGTTCAACTAGGAAGCTCACGCATAGGTTGAATTTTCAGTTCCTACAGCATTTAGGAGGAGTGATCTCTTCTCACAATTTGTATCTGCCAAGTAGGCCACCTCACAATAATGTACGTGTGGTACCAGGTAGGATTCTATTTGTGCATATAAAAATACATGTGCTGAATAGGCAACAGAGAAAGGGAGACAGGAATTCACATATTTGATACCTTTCAAAACACATGGAGAACTATATCAATTAAAAATTAACCAGATTTTTAACAACTACCCTTTATCATGCAAAAGGCAAGTCCAACTATACACCATGCCTCTTCTGAACTGCTTGTATTTCTATTCTGTTTGGGTTATTTTTCTCCATCATATTAGCATTAGTAGTCAGAGTCTAGTAGGGTATGCTTTAGTGTCATGGATTCAGTAATTCAAATGGAAATAAAGGAAAATGAATCCATTGTGTATGCAAATATGCGCTACAAAAAAACTTTCCACTCTCATTCAGAGCAATGCCTTGACATTACCTTCACCCAAGTAAGACACAATTAGAGGACAAGAGTTAGAAAATCTGTGAATACATATCTGGAATGGAAAATGCTCAGGAGTTCACAAGCTTGGGCATTTTAGAGGAGTTTTCAAACTTAAGGGACAGGATAAACAGTCCAAATTCATGGAACTCTGCTGGCCTAAAGACTTCTTGAGAAACTGCCTCTGAGGTTGGGCACTTGAAATATATGTTGTTGTCAGGAGCTTTAGCTTCCTTTGTAGTGATACCATCAAAGATGGGTCTTCATTTATCTGACCTGGAGGACATGGTTTCTTATTTTCCAAAAGAACATGAGGCAGCAGTGCTCAATTCTTCCTTTGAAGGTAAACTGTGGCCACGGAGGGGTAAGTGTCTCCCCGTCTTGACTGTGAAGCCAATTGGCCATCCTACAATTTTCGTGGTGTTTCTTGCTGCTGCACTGGGCTTTTGGTTTTTCCTTCATGAAATACAAGGAGTTCAACTGGGACACAGTGCTGGAGCGAGTTCTGTCACGTGTGGAGTGTCAGGGTCTACAGGAGAATTCACCAACCAGACTTCTATCCCACATAACTTGAAACATTATCCATAGCAAACTGATTCTGAACATTGTCCTGAAACCTTTACATATAACAAGATGCCTTTACAGATAAGGGTCAGCTAGCTGTACCATGTAAGCCACAAGCCATTTGGAAGTCAATGGCAGACCCAAATGGCCCCACCACAGATGTTTTTTCATACACCTGCACACCACAGCTCTGGGCCCACTTCTCAGCACTCTCCAACTTACTGGCATCTCTGTTCTGCACAATTTTCATGAAATCGAGTCAGTCAAGGCACTGTCTGGTACACTCATGATCAGCAACAAGACATCCAAAGGTTCTCCAGTGCCACCTGGTCAGGGGAATTTCATGGTATTTATAGAGCCACTTTTCAAGGATGAAGTTGGAGGCACTGTGGGTTTCAATTCATTCAGGAACCATTAAATGTTGAGGAAAATCATTTCAATGAAAGCTCTAGAGAACTCTCACAGGTAAGGCTTCCCAAAGAGTGGCCAAAATACACATATATTTCATATTTTGAAAAATCTTGACAGTATATATATATATATATATATATATATATATATATATATATATATATACAAACACACACAGACATTAAAAACTAGCAATATATATGCCAATCGAAATTCATCATGAAATATATATCATCCACGTATCCAAAAATATTCATTTTACTGAACATGGATTTATGTATAATGTTGTTCAACTAGGAAGCTCACCCATAGGTTGAATTTTCAGTTCCAACAGCGTTTAGGAGGAGTGAACTTTTCTCACAATTTGTATCTGCCAAGTCAGCCACCTCACAAGAATATATGTGTGATACAAGGTACAATTCTATATGTGCATATAAAAATACAAGTGCTGAATAGGATACAAAGAAATGGGGGAGACAGGAATTCACATATTTGATAAGTTTAAAAATACATGGACAACTCTTTCAACAAAAAATTGACTAGATTTAAAACTCCTTCCCTATATAATGGAAAAGTTAATTCAATGGTACACCATGCCTCCTCTGATATGTTTGTATTTCTGTTCTTTTTGGGTTATTTTTCTCCATTACGTTAGGATTAGTTGTCAGAGTCTTGTAGGGTATGGGTTAGTTTCAGGGATTCAGTATTTCGAAAGGAAAATTGGAAAATGAATCCAATGTGTATGCAAATATGTGCTACACAAAAATCTTCCGACTCTCATCCACAACAATGCCTTGACCTTAACTTCGTCCCAAGTAACACATGTAGAGGAGATGAGTAAGAAAATCTGTGAATACATATCTGGAATTTAATATGCTCAGGAGTTCACAAACTTGCAGGTAGAAGGCGAGATTCCAAAAGTAAGGGACAATGTGAACACTCCAAAAACATGGAGCTCTGCTAGCCTAAAGGCTTCTGGAAAAACTGGCTCTGATGTTGGACTCTTGAAATATATGTTGTTCGCAGGAGCTTTAGCTTTTTTTGTAGTGAGACCATAAAAGCTGGGTCTGCATCTATGTGACCTGGAGGAGATGCTTTCTTATTTACCAATGATCATGAGGCAGCATTGCTGAATTCTCTCTTTCGGGGTCAACTGTGGCCACTTGGGGCTAAGTGTCTCCTCATGTGGACTGTGAAGCCATTTGATCATCCTCCAATTTTTGTGATATTTTTTGCTACTACACTGGGAGTTCAGTATTTCCTTCACGAAATACAAGGAGTTCACCTGGGACACAGTGCTGGAGGGAGTTCTGTCACGTGTGGTGGGACAGGGTCTGCAGGAGAATGCACAAACCAGGCTTCTGTCCAACATAGCTTGACCCCTTGACCATAGGAACCTGATTCTGAACATTGCCCTGAAACTTACCCATATAACAAGAATCATTTACATATAAGGGTCTGCTGGCTGCACCATGTCAGTCACAAGCCATTTGGAAGCCATTGGGAAATCCACATGGAAGCACCACAGATGTTTTATCTCACACATGCCCACCTTTGCTCTAGGCCCACTATTCAGCAGGCTCCAACTTACTGGAATCTCTGTTCTACACCATTTTCGTGAAACCCAGCCAATCAAGGCACTGTCTGGTACACTCATGATCACCAACAGGATATCCAATGGTTCTCCAGTGCCTCCTGGATATGGGAATTTCAAAAATTTCATGGTATTTATCGAGCCCATCTTTCAAGGTTGAAGTTGGAGGCACTGAGTGTTTCATTTAATTCGGTAACCATTAAATGGTGAAGAAGCTCATTTCAAAGAAAGATCTGGAGAACTCTCACTGCCAAGACTTCCCAAAGAGTGGCCAAAAGGCCACATGAAGCCAGGCCCATTGAGGTCTACAATGTGAAGTGCATTTGTGTTTTGACTCTCAACTATTGCTGCCAAGTGTTTCAGAATAAAATTATGTGATACCTTGGCTGAGATTCCCAGTGCTCTGTGGAAAGCCACACTGGGAATAGATCTCAGTTTCCAGTGGTGACTCTCATGTGTGGCCTCCTAATATCCCAACACAATTCATGGCAATACTTCTCTGAGTTCAGTTCCAGGACTCAGTCTCTATAGGGTATCACACCAGAGTTCAAGCCCAGGTGGACCCAGTCATCGCTTCCAACTTCCACACAAATAACCACAATTAAAACCAAAACACTCCCACATGGCCCTCATCTTCTTCCATATAGACACTCCTCATAACCTCTGGCTGGATGTTTCCATGAGGGGCGCAGCCCAACACAGAGTCCAAATAACCTCGCTTGCCCGTCATTTTCCTAAAGGCAGGGTGGCCTGTACACCCTTCCTGTGAACCACAAGGGATCAAAAATGCCTTCCTTTAATACTGCTCTGCTTCTCCAATTTGAGGCCTACTGACTGTCAGGTATAGATTCTTTATGTGATTTGGAGTCATGAGAAAACACAAGCATGTATGGGATAGCCTTTGCAGGGCTTAGAAGAACTCATTTGATTCAAAGGATCTCTATTCTCACTTGATGGTGGTCAGGAACCTAAGAGAGGAAGGCGAGAGACTTCATCAACAATTACTGATCTTTTTCCCATTTTGGTTTTGGATGCACACATGGGATCATTCTTTAGATACATGAGGTGCTGAGAACCTAAGCCACAGCCTCACACAGGGCCAAGAGACTGATTCCGACACATCCATTACCAAAGAAATTAACAAAGAGCCACAGGTGATGCCCATTTATTTCCATTTTAAAACTGTTTTCTTCAGGCTTCACAAAGCGGTGTCTTGAGGCCAAGACCTTCCTCACATTCAGGGGAAGAGAAGAATTGGTTAGCAAAAAACCCAGAGCAGAGTTTCTCCACTGAGGCTTTCCTGGTCACACTGATATCTGAGTTTTTTGAGATGCTAGCCATTCCCTTTAGCTATCCATTACATGGCCTTGTCACAGAGCTTGGAGGTGGTACATATCTTGGACACAAAACCATGAGCCTATTCTGGAGAGTGGCCAGAATCAGGAAGAAAACAGGAACTTAGGAAATTAGTAGGTGTTGCCCATCCATAAGGGAAGCCACAGTCCATTCATCAATTGGGCAGAATGAATGCTGGGTAGGTTTCTACTAAACAGGACACATCCATTGATGAATTCTCTTTTCAAATGTCTACAACCACAGACACAGTGGGATACACAGACATAGAAACACTCACTTTGTGAAACGACTTACTAGGAACAGTCCACTCCAAACCAAACAAACCGCCTTTTTTACCTATTCTCAGAAAATGAGACAAAACCACAAACTCACACCCACACCCACAAAGGCACCTCCTTCCCCCAAAGAGGTCTGTGACTATCCGGAGTGTCCTCTGACTTGTGAGCCTTATTATGTTCCCTGAAATGTTCTGTCCTGTCTCAGATCTGGTCTTTTTGGCCAAATCTGTGAAGTGGTCAGGAGCCAGCTGTGAGCAACTTCCTGCTTTCTCAGGAAAGGCCCCTCTTCTGAGCTCTCCTGAAATTTGGCCATTCTCACATCAGTATGTACCAAGAAAGACTGACTCTGTTCTTGGTAAATCCAAATAAGTGAGCCCACTGGGAATGGTACTGGGACTGCCTCTGGTAGCCTGGCTTCCTGGATCCCAAGTTCAGAGAGTTCTATCACCAAAGAAGTGAGGAAGGTCACCTCCTTTGTGAACTGAATGAGGTCACTGCTTTGGAAACCACTTTGTCCTAAAATTTGCTTCCAAGGTTCCCATGAGATGGAGGCTGCCCCTATTTCCTGTGATACATTCACAACTGAGGATTGTATATCAACCATAGGCAGCCGGGAACAGCTGTCTACACTGGACTGGTTTGGTCCATCTTCTCTACATTAAGAAGAGTGAGGCTTATTCTGACACATCCCTTCATCCTGACTGGGTTGTTTGCCATGGAAGATGACTTTTGCTCTCTCAGGTCCTTCATACCTGCCTACATCTTCTCCAGGGATCATTTCTGCATGAAACTTTGAGGTTCTCAGCAGGTGGAAGATCCCCTACACTCCTGTATTGGAAGACTAATTCTGTCCCTCCTCTTCTGTAAAGTTAGATTGAGGAAACATTGTATGGTTAAGGTTAATAACAGCTTCCATTTGGGTTAGGAATCATTCTCTTGGATGAATAATGGTATTGGAATTTTGCTATATTTTCAAGAATATATAGGTGAAATATAAGTATGAAAAAAGAAATCTAGGTAATTTTTGAAGCACAGAAGGGAATTGGCCCCACTATTGGGATTCTTAGCTTTGAATTATGTTCTGCACAGGTGTCTCAGATTAATTGATATACAATGGCATAGGACCTTGTCTTTTGGATGATTGAATGTCGAAGAGAAAATCCAGTCCAAAAGGGATAGTTGGTGGATTAGGAAGATATTCGGTAGATTTAGAATGAAGAGTGTGTATAGCATTTGGACCAAAAGATCTTTAGCAATAGGGTTTTGGGTAGAGAGTGAAAGTAAATGTCAGCACATGTGAAGAGTCAGTCATAATGATGAACTGGGGAAAAAATACAGGAAATCAGATTTCAATAGAGACATTAGGAAATCAGGCAAAGTATAAAGTGAGTGATAGGATTAGACATTTTCAACAGGGTTGAGGTTGAATATGTAATTTCAGGAAGAAACAAATATGTAGTCCCCAATAGGATTCACTTTTGAGAGCATTAGGCAACCTGGACATGGATTTTTTTTAATCCATGCTCACTTTCCATTTAGGATTTGGTACAATCATAAGTGTGACCTTGCTTTTTGTTTCCACAATATTACTGTGATTAATGTATATATAGATCAGGTGACATGAGTATTTCTTCCACCATTTCTGGGAGCAATATTTTGAAGACATATAATTTAGTATTGTGGGTACAAATAGGTATACTCTGTGTTATATGAATATAAAGATAATGCATGAATAGACCATACTGTGAATAAATAATATAACTGGTTCCAAATTTAAATAATGGATTGAATTGATATCTGAATATATATTGGAAATCTTATATTGATATTTATACAATCATTCCAACCAGTTATACATCTAATGGTAATATCACTGTTATGGTTTATCATGAAGTGTGTGTGAGCTTTGCTTCTAAAATGATTATGGAAATTGAAAATAATGTGCTTGGAAAGAAGTCTCATTAAAAGAGCAGTCAAGAAACCTGGGGAAATACATATGTTCTGAAGCAGGAAGTAATTGAAAGTGAAAAAAATGCCTATAAATTTGTGAATTTGTGAATGAAATATGTATTCTATTATGTGCAAAAACTGAAGAAATATTAATGTACCAGTTTTGAATAAAAATGAACGTCAAAATACATATCATGTCCCATAGGAATCTACTTGCATTGACGTTAAACTGAGTCATTTACTATAGCAATATTAGGATTTGTATGCACCATTCACTGAAGTTAGTTTTCAGTATTAGGAAACAAATATGTATTTCAGGTGGATTAATATTTCTGAGAACATTCTTATGAAAAGTTGAATATAAATCCACATTCATGAACATCAATGAATTTAGGGAGTATATAATAAGACACATACATTTCATATTTTGAAAAATCTGGAGAGTTTATACATATATATATATATGCACACACACACACACACACACACACACGTATACATTAAAAAGTAGCAATATATATGCCAATCGAAATACATCATGAATTATATATCATCCACAAATCCAAAAATGTTCATTTTTCTGAGCATCGATTTATGTATAATGTTGTTCACCTAGGGAGCTCACCCATAGTTTGAATTGTAAGTTCCAACAGCATTTAGGAGGAGTGATCCCTTCTCACAATTTGTATTTGCAAAGTCAGCAACCTCACAAGTATGTACATGTGATACCAGGTAGGATTCTATATGTGAATATAAAAATGCATGTGCTGAATAGGGTACAGAGAAATGGAGACAGGAATTCTCATATTTGTTAACTTTAGAAACACATGGAGAAGGGAGGGGCAGAGCCGCCAACCGCGCCTGTAAGGTAGGCGGACCTGCGAGCCACCCGTAGAACAGGCCTAGCGGCCCGCCATCGTGAAAGACACATCACCCTGGTTGGGGGTTGGGCAGAGCCACTGCACGCGTGCAAGGAACGCGGACATGCGACCCACAGGCAGAACAGGCCCAGACACCCGCGGAGGGGCAGAGACACCCCTTGCGACTTCAAGATAGGTGAACCTGCGACCCACCAGCTGAAGCGGCCCAGCTGCCTTCAGAGGGGCAGAGCCGGCCCCCGCGCCTGCGAAGTAGGTGGACCTGCGAACACCGACAGACCAGGTGCTAGGCCCCGCCAGGGTGCTAGACACATAACCAGGTTTGGGGAGGGGCCGAGCCGCTGCCCGTGCCTGCAAAGCAGGTAGACCTCTCACCCAGAGGCAGAACAGACCCAGCGACCTACCAGCGTGGTAGACACATCGCCCCGGTTTGGGGGGGGCAGAGATGCCACTCACGCCTGCAATGTAGACAGCCCTGCAACCCACAGACAGAAGAGGCCCAGCGGAGCGCGGAGGGGCAGAGCCAACGCCTGTGCCTGCAAGGTAGCTGGACCTGTTACCCACTGGCTGAACAGGACCAGCACCCGCAGAGGGGTAGTTCAACTGCCCGCTCCTGCAAGGTAGGCGGACCAGCTACCAAGAGGCAGAACACGCCCAGCGGCGTGCTGGTGTGGTAGGCACATTGCCCAAATTGGAGGAGGGGCAGAGCCGCTGCTTACGCCTGTGAGGGAGACTTTTCAAGAATACAATAGCAATATAAAGATTTAGGGGTAAAATTCAATAACACAAAAGTTTCACCAAGCCGAAAAAAACGTGAACAGTAGGGAAAGACAAGGAAAGAAAGGACCACAAGCAACGCAGGTCAACTCAACATTAGAAGAGGTAATATCTGCAGCATATGGAATGTCAGATAAAGAATCAGGATATACTTGCTTCAGATGATCTGAAGTCTCCAGGGAGACATTAGACAGCAAAATCAGACAATGAAAGATTACTTTGACAATGAATTACATAAACAAATCCAAGAAGCAAAAGATCAACTATACAGGGAGATAGAGGTTATAAAAAACACACAAACAGAAATCATAGAAATGCAGGAAGCAATAAACCAACTTAAAACCTCAATTGAGAATACTACCAGCAGAATAGATCACTTAGAACAATGAAGACAAAGTATTTCAACTTGGAAAGAACATAGAAAGCTCAGCAAGACTGTTAAGAAACCATGAGCAGAACATCCAAGAAATATGGGATAACATGAAGAGACCAAACTAAAGAGTAATTGGGATACAGGAAGGTATACAGGTCCAAACCACAGGATTGAGCAATATATTCAATGAAATAATATGAGAAAACTTTCCAGACATGAAGAATGAGACAGAATCCCAAATCCTAGAAGCCTACAGGACGCCAAATGTGCAAAATCATAAGAGATAAACACCGAGACATATTATAATGAAGATGCCAAACATACAGAATAAAGAGAGAATTTTAAAAGCTACAAGAGAAAGGAAGCAGATTACATTTAGGGGTAAACCAATCAGGATAACAGCTGATCTTTCAACACAGACTCTGAAAGCTAGAAGATCCTGGAATAACATTTTTCAATCACTGAAAGAAATTGGGTTCCAACCAAGAATTGTGTATCCAGCGATTTTAAGCTTCAGGATGGAAGATGAAATTAAAACCTTCCATGATAAACAAAAGTTAAAAGAATTTGCAGCTAGAAAACCATCTCCTCAAAAGATCCTTGGCAAAACATTATAGGAAGACGAAATGGAAAATAACAATGAAAACCAACAGTGGGAGGTAGTACAGTAAAGGGGCGAAAAATAATCAAAGAGAAAAACAAGCCATGTTTAGTAACATAAATAAACAAATATGGCTGGAAGAACAACCCATATTTCAAAAATAACCCTAAATGTTAATGCCTTAAACTCACCAATTAAGAGACACAGGCTAGTAGAATGGATCACGAAAGAAGACCCAAAAATTTTCTGCCTACAGGAGACACATTTGATAGGAAAAGACATATATAGACTAAAGGTGAAAGGTTGGGAGAAATCATATCACTCATATTGACTTCGGAAACAAGCAGAAGTGTCCATACTCATATCAAATAAAATAGATTTCAAGACAAAGTTAATCAAAAGGGATAAAGAGGGACACTACATATTGCTCAAGGGAACCATACACCAACAAGACATAACAATCATAAATATATGTGCCCCAAACAATGGTTCAGCTATGTTAATCAAACAAACTCTTCTCAAGTTCAAGAGTCTGGTAGACCACCATACAATAATTATGGGAGATTTCAACACACCTCTCTCACTACTGGACAGATATTCCAAACAAAAGTTGAATTAGGAAACTATAGAACTCAATAACACAAATAATAACCTAGACTTAATTAACATATATAGAATATACCACCCAACATCAAGCAGTTACACTGTTTTCTCAGCAGCACATGGATACCTCTCAAAAATAGATCATATATTATGTCACAGAACAACTCTTAGACAATATAAAGGAGTATAGATAATACCAGGCATCTTATCTGATCGTAATGGAATGAAACTGAAAATCAACAATAAAAGAAGGAAGGAAAATTCATGCATCACTTGGAGAATGAACAATACGTACTGAATGATCAATGGGTTATTGAAGACATCAAGGAGAAAAATAAAAAAAATTCTTAGACATAAATGAAAAAGACAGACAGAACATATCAGAAACTATGGGACACATTGAAAGCAGTTCTAAGTGGAAAATTCATTGCTTGGAGTTCTTTCCTTAAAAAAAGAAAAAAACAACAACAACAAATAAATGATCTCATAGTTCATTTCAAAATCCTAGAAAAAGAAGAGCAAAACAACAGAAAAAGAAGTAGAAGGCAAGAAATAATTAAAATCAGAGCTGAAATTAATGAAATCGAAACAAAAGAAAAAATTGAAAATACTAAAAGTTGAAAAATTAATAAAATCGACAGACTCTTAGCCATGTTAATGAAGAGAAGAAGAGAGGGAACTCAAATTACTATCATAAGGAATGAAAAAGGCAATATCACAACAGACACTTCTGAAATACAGAAGATAATCAGAAATTATATTAGAAGATAGTGAAGGCATCAATAAATTTCTTAAGTCATATGATCTGCCCAGATTGAGTCAGGAGGTATAGACAACCTAAGCAGACCAATATCAATTGGGAAAATAGAAGAAACCATCCAAAGACTACCAACTAAGAAAAGCCCAGGACCGAATGGGTATACAGCAGAGGAGGCCAATATCACCCTGATTCCTAAACCAGACAAAGACCCTTCAAAGAAACAAATATACAGACCAATCTCTCTAATGAACCTAGATGCAAAAATCCTCAATAAAATTCTGGCGAATCAGATACAAAAACATATTTAAAAAATTGTGCAACATGATCAAGTAGGATTCATTCCTGGGATACAAGGCTGGTTCAATATACAGAAATCAATAAATGTTATTCACCACATCAATAGACTTAAAAATAAGAACCATATGATCACCCCAATAGATGCAGAAAAAGCATTCAATAAAGTACAGCATCCCTTTATGTTTAAAACTCTAGAAAAACTGGGATAACAGGAACATACCTCAATATTGTAAAAGCAATCTATGCTAAGCCTCAGGCTAGTATCATTCTGAATTGAGAAAAAATTGAAGGCATTCCCTCTAAAATCTGGAACAAGACAGGGATGCCCTCTCTCACGATTTCTGTTCAACATAGTTCTCGAACACTGGCCAGAGCAATTAGACAAATGAAAGAAATTAAAGGCATAAAAATAGGAAAAGAAGAACTTAAATTATCACTATTTGCAGATGACATGATTCTATACCTAGTAGACCCCAAAGGGTCTACAAGAAACTATTAGAGATAATAAATGAATTCAGCAAAGTGGCATGATATAAAATCAACAATCATAAATCAAAAGCATTCCTGAATATCAGCAACAAATCCTCTGAAACGGAAATGAGGACAACCACTCCATTGAGAGTATCCTCAAAAAAAATAAAATAAAATATTTGGTTATCAACGTAACAAAAGATGTGAAAGACTTACACAATGAAAACTACAGAACCCTAAAGAGAGAAATAGAAGAAGATCTTACAAGATGCAAAAATATACCCTGTTCTTGGATAGGCAGAATTAACATCATCAAAATGGCGATATTACCAAAAGTTCTCTATAGGTTTAATGCAATGCCAATCAAAATCCCAACGGCATTTCCTGTAGAAATAGATAAAACAATTATGAAATTCATATGGAATAATACAAGACCCAGTATAGCAAAGACAACTCTAAGCAGGAAGTGTGAATCAGGTGGTATAGCGATACATGTCCTCAAACTATACTACGGAGCAATAGTAACAAAAAGAGCATGGTACTGGTACCAAAACTGGCGGGTGGACCAATGGTACAGAATAGAGGACACAGAAATCAATCCAAAAAATTACAGCAATCTTATATTTGATAAAGGAGCTAAAAGCATAAACTGAAGGAAGGATAGCATCTTCAACAAATGGTGCTGGAAAAACTGGAATTACATATGTAAGAAAATGAAACTGAATCCCTTTCTCTCGCCATGCACAAAAGTTAACTCAAAATGGATCAAGGAGCTTGATATCAAATCAGCGACACGGCATCTGATAGAAGAAAACTTTGGCTATGATCTACATACTGTGGGGTCGGGCTCCAAATTCCTCAATAGGACACCCATAGCATAAGAGTTAATAATTAGAATCTACAAACAGGACTTACTCAAACTAAATAGATTTTTCTCAGAAAAAGAAACAATAAGAGAGGTAAAAAGGGAGCCTACATCCTGGGAACAAATCTTTACTCCTCACACTTCAGATAGAGCCCTAATATCCAGAGTTATACAAAGAACTCAAAAAATTAAACAATAAGCAAATGAATTACCCAATCAACAAATGGGCCAAGGACCTGAACAGACACTTCTCAGAGGAGGACATACAATCAATCAATAAGTACATCAAAAAATTCTCACCATCTCGAGCATTCAGAGAAAT